>NW_017731903.1:657995-711179 GCF_001890085.2 Hipposideros armiger | reverse complement strand
AGAATCAGGGCTTCTTCCACTGTCTTTGGGCCTGTCTATACACCACATATATCTCAAGGTTTTGGATTAATTCTATCTATCCAGGGTTCCCCACTCCAGATTTCAGCTCTGGGGTCTCTGGGGCCCACCAGAGCACTCTGGCTGTTCTCCAGGCAGTTTGCATGTGAAAGCGAAAGGGCGTTTCTGAGGAGTGACTCAGAGGGAGAAGTGTGGGCTAGGGGGAAGGAGATTAGAAACACCCCTGGGGACTTTTCTGGCCCAAGCAGCTGCAGGAATTGGGGAGTAGTTTGATTGGGACGTCAGCTGCGCATCAAGAAGGCCTAGCCAGAAGATAGGCTGCCCGAGGCCCCAAGACTTGAGGACCGAGCCTGGGGATAAGGCCTTTGACAACACATGGCTTGTGGCCAAGGAGCAGTCAAAGGCTCTCAGGGCCCCCCATGCCCCCCGACCCAATCTAGGGTAGAGCAGCTGCCGAGCCTTGCCCCCAGCTCAACCAAGCCTTCCTTTTGTCTGTCATCGGAGGTGGCAGCGGCAGCTGTGGTGCATCTCCCCGAGGTGGCTGATACAAGCCAGCTGCGGGCTCCGCCCTGCTCTCCCTCGATTTTGGGCCCATTATCCCCCTCCCTGGCCTGCCCCCACACAGACACTATTCCTCAGGGTCACTCAGGTCTCTATCTGCTCCAGAGCGGGCAAATCAAGCCCATGGTTCTCTTGGACTCATCAGTGATGCAGCAGGCGCTCAGCCCGCCCTCTGCCTGGCACCCTTGACCTCTCAGCGCGACCAAGCCGTCAGTCCTCACCTGCAGGGACATGCCTGCCTGTGCCCCTGCTACCCTTTCTCACCTAGCGGCTTCCGCTATCCACACTGACCTGGGGGAGGGGGCACTGAGATTTGCTCCCGCCTTTGGCATAGAGGGGGACGGGTCCCTCAGCCTGGCCTGTCTCTCCCAGGGCCAGGAGGTGGGGAGAGTGAGGAGATAGACAAGGGGCTTCCCTAGGACAGTGAGTATCAGGTGGCATGTAACTGGAAGTGGGGAGGATCTGAGTATTCTGCTGCTCCCCCATCCCAGCCTGCACACCCCCAGCTGGCGGCGGTTGAGCAGAGCTCTTTGTGAACCAGTGAAAAGGGCCAGAAAGAACGCACACACCCGAGTCCCTAGAAGTAACAAAACTAAAATATCAGTGTCTGAATCAGTTCACTCTGAAGTAACGTTTTCTGAAAGAGAAAACAATCCCAGAAGTGTGCGAGATGGACGGATGCCCCACCTCAGACTCCTCCCCCTGAAGTTTCCTCCCAAAACTCCCATTCCCCTCTCTTGCTGGTTAACAGATTTTAGCAGGGGTTGGGGTGGTGTGTATGGCAAGCACATCTCTGAGACTGTCTTCTGCTGTGCACTGCCCGGAGGCTGTTATTCAGAGGATCCCCAATCCCAACCCCCTAACACTCACAGAATTCAGCGGAAATCCAGAGACGAAATGTTTATTGAGCAGATCTCTGTACCAAGCCAAGAAGATGGGTCGATCTGGGGTGGGCCGGGGTAGAGGAGCCTGCCAATGAGAGACTGTGGTGGGCAGGGTGGGTGAGAGGTGCCATCTCAGGGAATGAGAGAGAAAATGGGGGTGACGAGGAAAGGGAATAAGTTGTGAGATAAAGCGGAGGGATGAGGAAATGAAAATCTGAAAGAGTAATGAGGGGAGATGTGAGACAGCAACATTAAGAGGGAGTGGAGGCACTTCCCCCTAGGGAGTGAAAATTGGAATGTGGGGAGTTCTACAAGTGGAGGGAGTGGAGGACCCCGGGGTGTCTGAAAGGGACAATGAGGGGAATCTGAGGGAGACTTGAGGGATTGCTTGGGAATGCAGGGAGAAAACCGTCTGAGGGGTGGAGGGTAGGCAGTGGCAAATGAGTATGAGTATGTCTGTGAATCGCTCTGGGAAGGACCTAAGGCAGGGAGGGTTGGACCATGGCTCGGGGAGGAAGAGGCGTGCATCACAGAGCACTGGAGACTGTCGGGGCTCCCAGACTGGGGTAGGAGAAAACCTATTACACAGCTAAGATCCTCCCAAGCCCAGAATCCAAGTTTAATCTCTTAATCTCCCTCATTAATCACTCACCCTCCTCCTACCCCCTCCAAGGATCCGGTTTCTCCCCAGCTCAGGTTCCAGAGGCTTTGCTGGGGAAAGTCCCCTCCCGTGGCCCCACAATCATCTGGATAAGTCCCTGGACTCCTGGGAGACCTTAGTTGGGCTGTACTGTCAGCAGCCTCCTCCCATTACTTGTCTCTCCTTCCCTCTCCTCCCCCAAACTCACATCTGGGGATCACCTGACCCCATTGTCCAACCCCATTACCTGAGCCCAGTTGCAGGGGGGAGAAGGTAGGCTGGAAAGATGGAAGTAGAGCAAGGCAAAGGCCCTTTAGGAGAGCCCCACACAGACACACACTAGTAATTGAGAGTAGAAGAGATGACATAAAAGCTACATATGCATGAGTGATGCATGAAGATGCATGAGTGAAAGTTGTGTCTGTTTGGTGACAGACCTGGGATGTGAGCTGAGCAGTTTCTGCGCCTCCTGGGACCCTCTTTAATTGCAGATTTAAGTGAAACCACCAGGATGGTTCAGAGGGCTGAGGCCTCTAGCTAGGAGGATCTCTCCTGGCCCTACTCTGCCCCCCACCGTTAATGACCAAATAACTAGGTGCTGAGGCATCTCAGCTTTCTGACTCTGCTCTCTGACCCATTGGGCCAAGTTGCTCAAGCTGCCACAAGGGCACTATGTAAGGGGGTATGTCTGGGGAATAGGATGGTCATTGGAAGGAGCCTTTACCAAGATGACCCTGTGCTTCTCCACCTTTGTTGGATGGGCCAGGTCAGTGCCTCAATGTGAGGTTCCCAGACACCCACTATCAAAGTATCTTCCTGTCCTTGTTAAGGAGTCTTCAGCCCAGGTGCCTCAGATCTCCCAAGCGCTGTTTGGGGCACCCCAACTGCGGGCTCCACTTGCCCCAGGGAATGGACAGATGGACGCACAAGATCACTGCACATATGGTGGGAGGTGCAGAGGTCTAAGAGAAGGTGACGGAAGGGACAGTCCAGGAGAGATCGCCGATTCTTAATGGCACCATTTGAAAAAGCTAGAAGAAAACAGCAGCGAGTTCAGAGTTCAGGAGTGGTGAGTTCCTCAGGAGTGGTGGGGCTTCTCTGCCTCTGGGCTGTGAATTCCTTAGCTATTTGGGGTGTAACATGTGAACAAAGGCCTTACCTTATTGGGCCTCCACTGGTGAAGCAGCGCTGTCCCAGAGCTGCCCTAATTAGTACAAAGCCGGGCTGTGGAGTGCTCACCCCAGCTTGAGCCCAGGACTAGATTAGTTGTGGGAGAGAAGAAAGACACACAGGACAAAGATAAAATGGGTGTGAATATCCCAGCCTTAGAGTTTGCCCCTGGGTTGGCAGAAGTTTCTGTCCCAGGATCTGGTTGGGTCCATGAAGTTGGCCCTTCAAATCACTCTTCTTTAGGGCAATGACCAGTGGCCCCTCCCACCACTGTTCCTGCTTGGGTTTCTGGGCCTCCCCAGACTGGGGAACCCCTACTGGAACTACAGAAGCTTAATAAGGAGACAAAGATCAACTGATAGTCAGACTGATAGGATAGTGTAACCAGAAGGCCCTCTGTGAGGTCAGCCTGCACTGGCAAAGACCCCTCCTGGGCAGTAGCCCTAGCTCCAGGTTTTCTGTGTCCTCTCTCCTGAGGTCCAGGTCTCCCGCGCTTCTAGATGTGTTTTAATTTCCTTAAGACCTCTGAGCCGTGCTAGGACAATCTTGGGTCCAGCTGGAGAACCCGCTGGAGTTCACGCTCACCTGCGCGTGCTCCCCTCATCGCAAACCCACAATTCCCGTTGCAGTTGCTCCGCTGGACCAGGTCCTTCCAAGTCTTGAGGCCCCCCGGTACCCCGCGCCGCGCCAATAACTTCCAGCCGCCACGACCTCTTTAACGATCTTTCCGCAGGGATGGGGCGGGGATGAGGGGACCAGGTCAGGAGACTGAGGTCCTTCCTAGGTGGGATCCGAAATCCTGGCACAGTCAGCTCTGATCCCCTTCTTGGAATTTTGCACATCCTCAGCCATTAGGGGCAGAGAAAGCAATTTTATTGCCGACGAGTTTATGAGCCTGAGCGGCAGCTAGGCGGGGAGTCTGTGGCACACAGCATCTGGGGGCCGCCCAGGAAGGGTCCTGCTGAAATGAGCACTGGGCCGCGCCCGGCTGCACGGAACGACCCGGCGGTCAGGTCTGGCGGGTTGTTCCTCTGGCTTGTCTCCGCGACTCCTTAGTCTGTAGATATACCGCTGCCGGGACATCTACCAGCTGCAGACCCACCGTGGCCCCGGGTTGGGAGGTGGGGGCGCAGGAGGAGGGGCACACCGGGCTTAAGCCCAGAGCGGGGGGCGGGTCCGAGGCGGGGGGCCCAGATCGGGAGCAGCGCGACGGGGTCCAGGCAGCTGCTGAGCCGAGCGCAACGGGCGGCGGAACCACCACAGCCCACCCAGCCATGAGCTCGGGACCTGAGCCCCGGACAGCCCGGACACCCTTCAGCATCGCAGACATCCTAGGCCTACACGTGGTTCCCCGAGGACCCCCTGCATCGCAGCTTCCAGAGTGGAGCCCAGGTCCCATGTCGCCGCTGTGCGCGTTGGAGGAGCTGACTAGTAAAGCTTTCCGCGGACTTGACCGGCACGCTCCGCAGCCCTCTGAAGGTAGAGCGCCGACCAGGTCACGCACTGTGACTTGGCCGCCTCCCCATCTCTCTTCTCCAGGTTCCCGGTCTCCGCCTTCGTTCACCCGGGTCGCCACCCTAATCCGTCCCCTGTCCTCAGCCCACGTGCCGAGACTTGCATCTCCCGCTCCTCACTTCCCTTCCGTTAGTTCCCAGGCTCCGCGGCCAGCGCCGAGGGGAAGAGCCGGGCTGTCGAGAACTGAGCGACCCGGTGGTCCGTTCGCTGTAGGCGGGGCAATCGTGACAGAGAAAGGCCGGAGAAAAGGAAACAAAAGGCCAGAGCAGGAGGCTGTAAACGAATGAGCTAGGGCTAGGGCGGCGCATAAAGTGCTGGGAGGCAAAGCCCGCGCCCCTCCGGATAAATACGCTCTTCTGCAAGCCCCTCTCTTCTGGAGAAGGCGCAAGGAGCTTAAGGTCCTTGGAGCAGCAAGGACCCCGGGACTCCGGACTCCGTCTTTCTTGCCTTTTGTACCCCAACCTCCCTTTTGGGCTTGTGGAGGGGGCGCCTGTGTCACTAAAAAAGAGTAAGCCGAGAGTGCCCGACGTGACCCACGAGTCTAAAGAAGAGCCAGATCGGGGTCCTGTTACACTCACTATGCAGGGTGGGCTGCCCCTCCTCGGACCACGGTTGGCCCCCGCCTCTGGTGCCGGCCCCAACCTGCAAGCCAACTTAATAGGGGCCTCAGGAAGGCTTCAAAGGCCCCGCCCCAGACAGCCTGACCCCACACTAGGCCTCCTCGGGTCTGTCCCGCCCTCCTCCCACTCCTACCCCGAGATGCTCTCATCCTGCTGCCTGCCTCCTGTACCCCAGTGGCGGGTTCCACTTTGTGCCCCCACCCCCTCCTCGGCCTGACCCCCACGCAGTTTGGTAAGGGACCACAGTCTGGCTCCCGTCCCCTCACCCTCACGCTGGTCTGACCCCACTCCCAGCTTTTCCTCCCAGGCCAAAGCCGGATTCACTAAATCTGGAGACTGACCCCAGTCCTATCCCCGCAGGCCACGTGGCCCCGGGCGCTCTGGGCCCCGGCCCGGCTGGCCGCAGACGGCGAAAGTCACGCACAGCGTTCACTGCGCAGCAGGTGCTGGAGCTGGAGCGCCGCTTCGTCTTCCAGAAGTACCTGGCACCATCCGAGCGAGACGGGTTGGCAGCGAGGCTCGGCCTGGCCAACGCGCAGGTCGTCACCTGGTTCCAGAACCGGCGCGCCAAGCTCAAGCGGGACGTGGAGGAGATGCGCGCGGACGTGGCCTCGCTGCATGCGCTGTCCCGCGAAGTCCAAGTCTGTCTCGCGCTGCCCGACGGCGCCCCGGGCCTCGGCCCCACACTGCCTGACTCCGGGGCCAACCTGTCAGACGAGGAGATACAGGTGGACAATTGACTGAAAAGCAGCGGCCTGGGCTCTGGGCCCTGGACTCCTCGCCTCCGCACTCGGAGCCCAGTCCCGGTTGCCGGGTGGAGGGAGGGTGCCGACCCCGGCCTCTTCCAGCTCACAGTCCAGGCAGACACTCACCTTTCCCAGACTCCGCCGCACCACGCCTCAATCCCGCGTCGGGAGAATAAGAGCAAAATCTGCTGATTATTGCGCCGCGCTTGGCACTGTGCGCAGCGCTTTAAAGGCGGCTTCCTTTAACCCTCATAGCAACCCTATAAGGTAGGTGATATAATTGTGGCCTTTTTACAAAGAAAGAGCCACTACGTCAGGATTTGGATCCAGGCATCCAGCCAGCCTTCACAGCTCCAGAGACTCGGGGCTGAGGGGACAGAGATAGAACTCTGGTAACTTCGGGCGACCCCTCCCCTCCTGGCCTCCTGGGTCGTAGGACTCCACCGCGCCTTTGATCCGCTGCCGCGTCGGAGACCTTGCTCCTAACCTCTACACCGGCCCCAGCGTGAGGGTGTTGTACCTGACTCTTTCCTCTTTCCTCACCCTGAGGTCATTTGTTAATGGGGTCCCGACCCTTCACCCATCCCCCGCTGAAAGAACCCTACGCTGAGACACAAATTGATGCGCGCCGGGAAAGAGGGCACGCGCGTACTGCTGGTACCTCCGCCCCACAATTGGGCGGAAAAATGTTCCTCCTGGGACCGTGGCGGTGGCTGGAGGGTGGGATGGCCTTGCCCTGCCCGCGAAGGCGGAGCTTGGAGTAGTGCCTTGAAGGATGGAGACCGCCCTCCCCCCCGCAGGCTACCTTGGCTGGCGGACATTTCTGAGATTAATTTATTCCACTGGTGATTAATCATCCTGTAGTGTGATGGAGAGGGAAGAGGAGCGCTTGGTAGCTACAGGCCCTCCCCCATCCCTGGCCTTCCCAGCGGATCTACAGGAAACTATGTAGGCTTCTTTTCTGCCTCCCATCTCTCCCTCAGTCCCTCCACCCTCCTCAGACCTTCCCATGTGTCTGCCCAGGTGCTACAATCCCACTCTCAAGGATGCTCTGGGAATAATCCACCCAGGGTTCAAGGGGGTTCAGCTAGGTCCTCAGTTGTAGGTGGTCCCAGGAGAGGACATTTCAGGGAGGGTGAACAAGGCTGGAAGGCAGAAGGGAACTTGGCATTTTCAGACAATAGCTACCATTCATTGAGCAGTTCCAAGTGCCTTGCATGGATTAGTCTTCACAATAACCCCATGAAATAATGAGGTTTTAATTTCATTTTAAGGATAAGGAGACTGAATCACAGAAGCCCAAGGAAACTTGGTCATGTCATGGAGCTTCTAAGTGTTGAAGCCAGGACTCACCAGCTTGTTTGTCTGTCTCAGTAGCTCATGCTTTTGGCCACTTACAGGTTCTGTCCCTATAACCGTGACTGGGCCTAACAGAAAGAAAAGGGTGTACACACAGAGGAGAGAGGAAGGGCCAATGGTGGGAATTTAAGCATTGTACTGCAGCCAGAGCATGGTCCTTGGAGGTTTTAGAGAAGAGGCAGGACACCAATGTTTAGGGCATGCTAATCTGGCTGCATGTACAGTGTGGACCAAGACACTGGGGAAGTAGTGTACTTCTGGCCACTGCAAAAGGTAAGAGCAGAGAGAACTCAGGGCCAGACTCGGAGAGGGAAGAGGGGGAGGCTGTCAGGAAAGAAGAATCAGTGTGATTCCCCCAGTGACCAAAAATTACAAGAGTTAGTGATGTCCTTGCAAACCTGGGCAACTGGAAGAACAATCGCATCATGGACAGAAACAGACAATGACTACGAGTGTAAAGCTAAACCTGTCAGCCATTACATACAAAAAGTATTCTTTGTACCTGTGTTGCCCCTTCAATATACATACACAACATACACATACTTCCCCTGCTTCATTTTCAGGGCCCCTTGCTTATTCTTCATCCCCTTCTAAAAGCTGCCTCTTGAACCTTAAATTAGGGTAACCAACTCATTTCTGTTTGCCCAGGGCTGCCCCAGTTTTAGCACTAGAAGTCCTACACCTCAGGAAATCCCTCAGTCCCAGGAAAACAAGGATAGTTTGTCACCTTGCATTCCAGCCCTGGGACTCAGAACTCAGGCTGCTGGGTCAGTACCCTACCAGTTAGCAGTGTGAGTGTGGGGGTAGCAGTGTGAGGTGTCAGAAGTCCTGTGGCTCTCTTGGAGAAGATTCAAGTCTAGGATAGGCTAAGATTCAAGTTCAGGATAGGCTAAGAGGTACTGGGGAGGGGAATTTTTTTTTTTTTTTTAAGATTTTATTGGGGAATTGGGGGAGGGGAACAGGGTTGAGGAATCGGGAGAGGGGAACAGACAAGTTGCTGTCCTTTTGTTCTTCAGTCTAGTTGTGGAGGACGTCGCTTCACTGGCCCATGTTGGTATTATCATTGCGCTCTTCCTGAATGAGGCAGATCGGTCGCCGGCCTCTGGACGGCTGCTCACGGCGGCTCTTGGCAGCTCATGCTGGCTGCCGGCCACTCACGCTGGCTGCCGGCCACTCACAGTAGCTTGTTAGCCCACTGCAGCAGGGGCTGCAGCCTATGCCGTCGCCGGGGACTCACAGCAGTCCAGCTCCAGATCAGGCTGTTGTTCACCATCTTAGCTGTAGAGGGCACAGTGTCATTGGCCCTCATGTGGGATCCAAACCGGGGTCCTGCTGCTGAGAGCTGGCATCCCAAACCAGCTCTTAACCAATGTGCCACTTGGCCAGCCCCGAGGGGACATTTCTTTGAGAGGCTGGAAGAGCAAGGAGCCAACTCAGCCTGAAAGCAAAGAAACTACACAGTAGTGGTGGGCAGCCATTCTTTGATGGGCCAGAAGCCCTAGTGGAGTCTCCAAAGCAGAGAAGTCCCCCAGAACAAGAAGGCCAGATGGGCCAGCCTCTGATGGAGTCACAGTAATATAATCACCCATTAAACAAACAACCACTTCTCCCCAACCAGGCATGAGCAAAGAATTTCCAGGGCAGATAATTCTACTTAGGAAGGGAGGGGCCCGTCAAGTTAGTTGGCTCTGAGCCATAACCCCCCTCCACTCGAGGCTTCCTAAATTCTAGCCTAATGCTGCCACCTCTTGTAATCAAGTTTTGAATAAACAGAACTCAAACGTGTCCCGACAAAATGGTCTCTAGATGGGTGTCTCCTCTGCTAGGTCCCAGAGCAGAGCTTCTCAAACATTAGTGTCCGTTAGTATCACCTGGAGGGCTACTGAAACACAAGTTTCTGCCTCCCTGCTCCGCTGCAGATTCTGATTTAGAAGGTCTAGGGTGGGAATTTGCATTTGTAACAAGCCCCCAGGTGCTGCTGCTGCTGCTGGTCCAGGGACCACACTTTAAGAACCCCAGTCCCAGGAACTCTGTATTTTCAGACATAAGCAGCAATTTACTCATACTTCTGTCTTTCCACCATGATAATCATAAACATGTAGGACAGTTGCAGATAAAAACTGGTTTATTTAACAGCCACTATGTACCAGGCACTTGGTAGGTATTTTCTCACACATTTTATTTGTCCTCACAACAGCCCTATGAGGTAGGGATTGGCCCCATTTTACAGATGAGGGAACTGAGGCACAGATATTGAAAGACCAGCCCAAGGTGACCCAAAGAGTAATGGTAGACTGCATCCTGCTATACAGCATTTAAGGGGCCTGCACTGTAAACAATAAAAAGAATTTGGGAAAGCCCCATATAAAGAAGGTGTTTCAACACCTCCTATCGCCAGATGTAAATGCTGTGAGCAAGACCCATAGGGCATTCATCCTGATGAATGGTTCCTCTTGGAAGGCCATTCTGGGAGGTCTCAACGTCCCCTACAGATCCACATTTAAATGAGCTCCATTCTCTCATCGGAAGGTCTCCGTGGCAAGACAAATGACTGCCAGGGGTGTCTCTAACTATGGTTTTAGAGTACAAGGTCTCAAAATATGCAGGGAACTGCCACCACACAGTGTCCCTCATCCCTGTGGGATGCATACATGGCCTTGTCCTGTGAGGGACAGGTCCTCCCTCATCTTGCCTGAGGTAGATGCCAGGGCCCAAGTCCCCGGCCCCAGCCATTGGAGGGGTTCTGGGGACGGAGAGGCCAGGGTCTTCTATTTGGAGTCTGGGGGAGGGGCCAGTTGGAGGGGCTCAGGAGACAAGGCGGATAATGCAAGGGTGGAGACAGAAGGCCAGGGGCCCTTGAAGCAGCACTTTGAGGGTGACTGGGGGAGAGGAGGCCTGAGGCCCCTGGCTCAATGTGGGGTAATGGCTGAGGAAATCGGCTTTGCAGAGTTGATGCATGGATTCTTCCTGGCTGATCCTGCTGAGAAGGGAAGGGAGGGGCGCCTGGAACGCCTTTCCAACAGCATAGCCCCTGCCCCCTCACCCACTGAGGCAGAAGGCAGTACTGCTTGGTGTTGCAGTCCCAGCCAGTTCTCCCTGCTGCTCCCTTGGCATGAGTGGGCCCAGCTCCCTTACCAAAGAAAGTTGTTGGAGACAAGAGTGGAGCTCCCGGGCTGCATCAGGTTGAGAACCGCCTCTCAGAGTCTCCTGGAAGACAGCAGCTGCGTCCTCAAAACGCTGAGGTCCCAGAGGGATTAGAAAGAGGAAAGTTTAGGTATGGGGGGGGGGCGAGTGTCAAGGAACTTAAAAGTGCCCCCTTTTTCAAACTGGCCCCAGTTCCTACTACCACTAACGTTGTGACATTGTGGTACTAAGAGCTTACCTAGAATATGTCCATATAGACCTGATACCCACCCCATCCCATCCAAATTCCTCCCCCACTTCCAATGTCAGACCCGTTACCTGCAGTCCCATCAAGGCCTTGCCCAGGCGGAAGAGGCCCCGGGGCCAGCCAGGCCTCAGGGTAAGGGCCACCTGCGCATCAGCCAGGGCCCATGCTGGCTGACCCAGCCGCTCATGGCAGTAAGAGCGATTTCCAAATAACCTGGTGAAGACAAGGTGACCAAAAGTTCGTGTCCTCAACACCTTGCCTTGCCCTAACCTCCCACACAGTGGCCAAGGCCCCACTCACCGGTGATCCCGGGGGTTGAGCTTCAAGGCCTGGGTGAAGAGGCCCACAGCCTCGTGGTAGAAACCATTTTGGGCAAAGCTGGTCCCCAAATCTGGGGAGGAAAAGAGGGTGTGAAGGTTCAGATGGGGCTACCCCAGGGAGGGTGGGGTGAGGAGAGAGAGAGAAAGAATCTCACTTGCTAGCTCCTGGCTTTGCTGTAAGGCAGCTGCCAGCAGTTCCACAGATGCCTAGGTATAGGGAGAAAAGTCAAGCAGGACTCAAGGCCTCAGCCTCCCCAAACCCTTCTCCTTTGTTCAAACAATTAGCATCACCCAACTCATGTAATTCTCATGACAGCTCTGCAAGATGATACCAGCCCTACCTTCCTGCAGAGGAAACCACCCAGGGTCAAGGTGACAGTGATGCAGCTTGACCCCAGGTCTCTTCATCCTGGGGCCAGAGAACTCCTTCTGCTGGTCACTGCCCTCAACCCTTATGTCATGTGACATCCCCGAGGTCTCTGGCACCCTTTCCACTGATCCCAGCTGAGGCTCTTCTGCCCCTCACCTCTGCCTTAGGACTCTGCCCGGGGCTCTCTTCTCTTGGAGAGCTCCATTCCTGCTGGTCCATCTTCTCCTGGGGGCCCAGGCGCTTGCCTTGGGGCTCCTGGCTCAGTTCCTTCTCTCTGAGGGCACTGGGAGGCCAATCCCCAACCTTGCGCAAAGCCAGAGACACGAAAGTGCTAGATAGATCCAGTGAGTCCTGTGCGCAGAAAGGAAAGGAGGGAGGGGGTGGGAATGAAGTATTTCCTAGAGTAGGGGGAGGACAGGGCAGACCAAGAAGGGAAGGGAGGGGTCTCTTACCTCTTCCTCACCACAGCGTCCCTGAGCTGGGTTCCCAGGGCTGGATGGGGGACTCCCATCCCCTTCTGGGGTGGCCTCGGCCTGGAGGGAAGGTGGACAGGTACAGAGTTGGGATGGCTTTGAGCTGCCTGCCTTCTCAGCCTCCGCCTTCCTGGCACTTGGTGCTTAGTATCTTCCTGTAGACACTCACCTTGGACTCCCCACCATCCTGCTCCAAGCGCTTCTGTCGCTTTCGGTCCTTTTGACGCTGCAATAATAATGATGATGATGATGTATTTTGAGCACTATATTTAAATACACACACACACACACACAATTTGTATCTTGAGACCAATTCTTCATGGGTGTAATATATATTCTATGTTATGTACTAGGTTAAGAGTTTTGCATACAATATCTCATGTAACCCTTGGAACTCTATGAGGTAGGTGTTGTTATCTTCATTTTACAGGTGAAAAAGCAGACAAGAGAGTCACCAGGCAGATATCTCACAGTAAGAAAAAGGCAGGTTCCAACCCAGGCAGTATCATGTGACCCATGTGCACCACGTGGCCTCTGGGAGACCCTCCAGAGCCCCTTGGGCCCCCCTGGCAAGAGGATCCACTGCAGGCCCCCTTGAGTCCTCTCCTCACAAAGCTTCCCTCATTCCTTCATCCAAATCCCTCTGAGCTCCCACTCCTGCCCTCCAGCGACCTTCTTCTTGAGTCGCTTCTTCTCTGCTTTCTGTTTCACACGCTCCTCCTCAGCTACCAGCTCCTCAGCCAGGCGGTTGGCTTCCTAGAGGAGGAAAGGCAGGTGACAGGAAAAGAGAGAACGAGAGAGAACATAAAAGGGAGGGAAGCAGTCTGAAAGGATATTGAAATGTCCAGATTAGGGGAGAATACAGATATGAGCATCCGGGGCTGGAAGAGCCCTGGGGGGAAGGTGAGGCCTCTTGCAGACAGTCTCACCTCTTCAGTCAGCAGGAGCTTTTGGGGCATGGCCATCTGAAGCAGGCTGTCTGAGTCACTGGGGAAGGATGCCGAGGCAGGGGGTCTTGGAGGGCAGGGCTTAGACCCTTGGGGAGGGTACAGGAAGGACTTTTGGAAACTGCAGTAGGTGCCTGGTCCCTCAGCCCCTTTGCCCCTGTCATTCTGTGCAGTAGTTTCCTCCTCATCACTGAAATGGTCCACGAGGTAATCTGTCAGGAGGAAGAAAGAGAAGGGAAAGGAAGAAGAACATGAGAGAGAGGAACATCTGAGGGCCAGCCCTCCCTAGGATACCAGCCTGGATCCCTGGGCCAGGCCCCTGCACTCGCCACCATGGTGCCACAGCTGCAGCTGCCCGATGCTCCCATCCACTTGGATCCGGTGCAGGCCCTCGGGATCACTCTCCACAAGTTGTTGAAGAAAATCCACTATGTCCTGGGAGAGGGAGGGGAGGGGAAGCCGGTATTGGGGGGAGCTCGGGAAGATAGCAAGGGGCTTGGCTGGACCCCTCCACATGACAACCACAAATCAGCCACCCAGCCTGAAGAACATTGCTGGCTGACCTCTCCCCATTCAGCACCTCAAAACACGCTGCTCCCAGCTTTCATGGTGTAACTCACTACTGGCCTGCCTTCCCAGGGGGTTGAGTGTGGCATTCGACCCAACCTTCTCTACCATCCAGGATCTCCTCCCCTTGACCTGCCACTAGGTCAGCCATACTGAAGCCCCTGAAATGGAGCCCCCTTACCAGCTCTTCCAGCTAGGACCCCTGATATATTCTTGACTATGAAAACCCTCATATAACCCATGCTGGAGCTACCTCACATTTATAGGAATAGGGCAGTTCCTGGCTGGCCTCTCCCCTGCGCTTCATCTGTTTCTCCCCCAAACCAAGCTCTCAACAATCACTCCCTTACTCAAACACTTCCAGTAATCCCCCACTGCCAGGGCCACAGGCGGGGTTGAATCTAGCTTCTCAGTCTGGGATTTGGAGCCTTCCAAAAAGCTCCCTGGCTGACTTTTCCAATCTTCCCTTGCAATCCTCCCCTGCCGTCCTCCCTGCCAGCAGGCTCCTTCCAGCCTTGGGGTCTTCCCCCAGCAGTCCTTGAATCCCTCCTGGTTGAGCTTCCTTCTCACCACACCGTGTCTCCCCTTCAAGGTCCAGTTCAAATTCCACTTCCTCTCAAAGACTTGCCAGACCCTTTCATCTCCAATTACGTCTACCCTCTCTCAACAAAGCTGCACTCACAGAGTCTGTGTTATACAATTTAGAGCCTTACTAGTCATTGCATTTTATTGGTTTCTTAATTGGTGAGGCAGCATGGAACTGGAAAGAGTACTGGGCTGGAGTGGAGTTGCTTACATCCTATTTCTGCCTCAGCCACTGCCTGGCTGTTTGATTTTGGACAAGTTGCTTAACCTCTCTGGGCCTCTCAGCTTCCTCACTGACAAAATGAGGCAAGACTCTTCAAGCCCTGGCCTGTACATTCTGTGGTTCTGATGAGAATCGTTTTCTCAGTTGGTGTAAACTAAGAAGGACAGGAATCATCACATCCCTATGTGGCATAATCAGGCGTAAGCAGCGCAGACACCAACTAAGTCGTGGCCCACTGACTGAGAAACTTAGAAGCCACATGAAACTCCAGAGTGCTGACATAATGCATAGGCAGGACTTCAGATCACTTGAGGAACAGTCAACCTTCTAAACAATTTTAGATCCAGGGCTCCCCTCAGGAGACAGTCCTGACTCAACAGCATCTCTATTTACACTGCTGGGCACTTCCATCAAGTCTTAGTCTCAAATCCAATTTCCAGGTGGGCTTATTTAGACTTCCTAACTGGAACTTAGGCATAAATCATGCATGCCCTAGACCCATTTTAGGCAACATCCCCAGGATGTGCCACTCAAATGTCTTTCCCTATATCTTCAACCTCCCTCTTCATCCTCAGCCCAGTCCAGCCATCAAAGAAAAAAAAAAAAAGGCTTCTTTGACTTTCCACCTCCCCCAAACACACTCTATGCTAATCTCTTAATTCACTACATGACCACACATGATCTGGCCCCCCCAGTGCCTTCATGAATCATCTCCTACCCTCTTGTTGCCCTCCTCCAGCTACTGTGGTCTCCTCTGCGGTTCCTACGACACACCAAGTGCACTGACAAGCTATCTCAGGGCTTTTGTACTTATTTCCTCTGCCTGGAAGGCTCTTTTCCCAGTGAATGGCTCAATCCTTTGTCTCCTTCAAATCTCTGCTTAAACAGCCTCTGCCTGGAAGGCTCTTTTCCCAGTGAATGGCTCAATCCTTTGTCTCCTTCAAATCTCTGCTTAAACTGTCTTAGGGAGGCCTTCTCTGGCCATTCCTTTTAAAACAAGAAATCTCTCACCTCCACTCAGTGCTCCCTATCCTTCTTTTTGCTTTATTTTTCTTTGCCCTTCTCTTATTTGACATACTATTGATATATTGTTTATTTATTGACTGGCTGCACCCACTAGATACTTCTAATTCATTTAATGGAGGGATTTTTGTCAGTTTGATTTGTCTTCCCAGCCTAAAACAGCCTAGTGCCCGTTTTAGGTGCATAGTTGGTACTCAACGAGTGTGTGCTGATGAGTGAAAGCAGAGAGATTCGTGAGGAGGCTATTCTAATAGAGATGCTGTCAGGAGCTGCATCTGAACTCTGTGTGACACAGTGAGTTTGAACTTTGTCCTGTCAGTGATGGGAATGGACCTGATCTGGGGAGTGAAACACTCAAATAAAATAGTACTAAGAAAGCCTAGGGATGGACTGTTTAGCTAGAAGGCCATTACAACTGTTCAGGCCAGACAGAATGAGTTCTTGAACTAAGGGCAGTGGCAGCAGGAGCAGGAATGGAAATGATGGGTTTGATTTAAGAGACATTTCAGAAGCAGATTTTAGTGACTGCCCGAAATGAATGAGCTAAAGGAAAGGGAGGATTATAGAGAATGGTTCTCAGATTTCTGGTTTAAGCAACTAGATGATAAAGCTGTGTTACTAACCAACACTAAGATTAGAGGAAAGGCAACCAGTTTGCAAAGATGATGAATCAACTTCCGGACGTGTGAGTTTGAGGTTTTAGAGATGACTAGGAAGCAGCTGAAGTATAGCTTCTCAGTGCTCCCAAATCTGATCCTGTCCCTCCCTCAATAACCCTATCACCTACCTGAGGACCCCAAAGCCCTGTGTCGGGCAAGGCCTTTCAAGTCACTTGCTGCCTTCTTTCCCACCTCATCTTTTATGGTTCCAACCAAACCCTCCACTCTGGTCTCATTTCAGTGAAGTTCTTCAAACTCGTTTTTGCCTTAATGTCTTTGCTCCACACTGCTCCCTCTGTTTATAATATCCTTTTCCAGAGAACTCCAATCTTCAACCCAGATACTCTAGTCTGCCCAACCCTGCCCACTTCAAGCATTTATCCCGCAGCTTGGTCCCGGGGCTCCGCCCCGTCCCCCACCCGTGCGCTCCTCGAGGGCGGGCCCTAGGCAACGCCTCTCCGGAGCCCCTGAAGCCCAGCGCGGCGCCCCGCCCGCCACGGCCCGGCTCAGCACAACAAGTTGAAAAGAGGCGTGACAGGGCGAGGGCGAGCAAAGAGTCCCTTTTACCTCTTCGCCGCAGTCCTCAGGTCCAAATTCCTGGTAGAGTTTGGGGACAGCAGCGACCCCCAGCGGGTGGCCATACTGTAGAGGGCAGTCTACAGGAAACGAAAGCCGCGGCGCGTTAGGGGGACTCGGGATGGATTGGCCGTAACCCTCTGCCCACCGCGTGAAGTTCAAAATCTTGCTGAAAACAGACAGACCCAGGAGAGGCTGCCCCTGCCCTCCTGGACCCCCTCCCGTCCTGTCACACCTGCTCACCTAGCTTGATCAGCCCCACTGTCTTGGGAGTCCGCGCCATCTCCGGTCCACAGTGACCCGAAAGTGAAAGAGTCTGGTGCCGGCCAAGGGAGGGGTAGGGCGGGCTAGGCAGCCATTTTTGTTAGGGGCAGAAGCCTCCGACTACGGAGGGCGAGAGAGTCCAGGACGGTCCCTGAGGCTCCCGGGCAAGAAATGACGGCTCTTGGGGTGGGGCGGAGTCCCGGCTACCACGGGCGTTGGGCCGTGCGGGCAAATGGGAATCATTAGGTTCGTTCCCGACGCGCCGCTCTATGGCCCAGGCATCTCGCTCCGGTGGCCTTCTGCCTCCGCTCGGCCCTGTGCCACCGTTGTGGGCGCAAGCCGGGAGCGCTGGGGAGGAACAGTGGGAAAGAAGGCGGACGGGCGCTCTCGGCTGGGACGTTCGTGGCTGGCCCCGGCTGCCGGTTGCCGGGAGCATCCCCTGCTCGAACCCACGACCAGGCGGAGCTCCGGGAAGGCAGCCGTGGTGGGTGGCGCCGGCGGACGCGGGAGAGCACCACGAGGCTGCAGCTGCGGACTGGAGGCAGGAGACCCCCGTGAGAGGCCCGATACCCCCGGCGCTGCAGTGTCTCCGAGCCGTGTTGTTGCGGCTGCACCGCGAGAGGGAACAGCTCCTCCGAGCCCGGGACTGCGCCCGCCACCTACAGGCGGCCGTGCACCTCCTGAGGATACTGAGTACCGGCGCGCCGTCCCCCGACCCCCTGCCTCAGCTGTGTCGCGACCTGCTGCCGCAGCCTTCCCGAGGGGCCATCCTGAGAGCGGGTCTACGGGAGACTCCAGAGCCGCTCCTCCTGGCGCGCCCGGTCGGACTAGCAGCCCAGCGCCTGCATGCTGTCATCGAGATGCAGCTTCGCGCTCTGGGCCAGACGCCCGCCAGCCCCGGCCTGTCGTCCCAACTCGCCGACCTGCTGCTGGCGCTTCCGGCCTACCATCAACTGCAGGGAACGGCCTTAAGCCACGTCCCAGGGGCAGCGCGCCCTTTCCCCCCGGCGCGTGTGCTCTGCCTCCTGACAGGGGAGCGGGGTTGCCAGGTGGCAGGTCGGCTGGATGAGGCGCTCAGGGGATCGGGCTTGCGGGACCAGCTCAGCAGGCAGTGTTGTGAGGAACAGGAGCTGCTGCCAGGTCTCCTGGGCCTGATGGGGGGCGTGGAGAATTCAGCCAGCAGGGAACTGGGGTTTGGAGGGACTGGAGCCCTGTGGAACCAATACTGGACTCTGTTGTGGGCAGCCTGTGCTCAGAGTCTGGACCTAAGTCTAGGACCCTGGAGGGACCCCAGGGAAGCGGCACAACAGCTGAATCAAGCACTGGATCAGGGTGAGTGATGGACTTGGGTGGGCATTTGGGAAGGCTGGGGTCCCTTCCTTCTCCCTAATCACCTCGCTCACCTGCCAGCCTGACTACAAAAGCAGGCCTTGTAGAATCAACAACCCCTCCCTCTCCCCCTTACCCTCATCCTGTGGTTCAGGCTTCTGAGTGTTCAAGGCAAAGTCTTGCTTCCTACCTCAGTCTTGCTTGCCTCTTGGAGGATGCCTTCCCACTTTCCCATCATTGAGGGGGCAGCGGTTGTGGAAAATCGAGGCCTTGTTTGCAGGCTCCAGGGTCATTTCTCCCACTAGCATCCCTGCCTCAGGAGTGTGAGAAGGAGCTGGCTTCTCTGTGTCACAGCCTATTTCATCAGTCTCTTATCCGGAGCTGGGACCAAGGTAAGAAGGAAGGGGCACTGGGAATGACACAAGCCCCAGGTTGCCCCTTCCCCATTAAACCATACCCCCTTATCCTCAGGCTTCTGCCAGGCCTTGGGATCTACTATTGATCAGAGCAGCCTTTCTTCATCCTCTCATACCACTGAACTTCTGCAGCAGCTCTTCCCTCCTCTCTTGGATGCCCTTCAAGAGCCCAGGTCAGGGCTGCTCCTCTGTCAGCCTTCAGGTGAGGGAGCTGGGGAAGAGAATGGTTGAGGGTATCTCCTTCATTCCCTCACTCTGTTCTGAAGCCTGCCTCCTCCCAGATGAGCTCCATGATGGTTCCGATACTTGTCCTTCCCTTCCCTAGGTCCTGTACCCCTTGCTCTGGGGCTCTGCACCCTGCAGACAACCTTGCTCTGGTTTTGGGGCAGAGCTCAGCACCATCTGGCAGCGTGGGCCCCAGGTTCCTTCCTGCTCCTGATTCAGAAGGACTTGCCTGTGAGTAGGTAAGGATGGGGAGGGGAGCAACCTAGGCTGGGCTCAGACCTCACACCCTGTTTCTGCCAAAGCCTCTATTACACGAGGCAGAAGCTCTGTCCAGCTTGGCATCAAAGGAAAGCTTGGTCCTGGAGGTGGAACAGCAGCTGGGTCTGGAGATCCGGAAGCTGACAACACAAATCCAGGTGAGGAGAGCGGGGACCCTGACAGTAGCCAGCTTTGGGGTTGGTGTGGTGACAGAGTATCTCAACGACTTGGACTCTTTTTGGAGTCTCTGCTAAATTTATCTTTTTTGCTTTGCTCATTTTTTGTTCTTTTTATTATGGAATATTTCAAAGGTAGAGAGAAGAGTATAATGGACCCCATATTCCTACCCTAGAGGCTTTAACAATGATCAACTCATGGTCAATTTTGTTTCATCTATATATTCCACCCCCACCATATCAGGCTCTCATTTTGTTGTTAACAGCTACTGATGACCACTGCCTAGATCCTTGATTTCATTAGGGGGTACAAAGTGGAGATATTCCAATTCTATCATTCCTTCTTCATTTATTATTTGGATTACTCCTATAAAGTGAAACTTGCCTTCATTAATTATTTGGTTATTACTCTGAGGTACATTTGTAGAGAAAAAAAGCAAGATAAATGATTGAATCCTTTTATTTATGAGTTTTGAATACAATGTTTCTCCTTTTTAAAACATGTAATTTGTATCTTTATTAAAGTAATACATGCCCATAGTTTAAAAGTGAAATAGAATATTATTTTAGAAGACTTCTAATGAAAACATGGCACTTTAATTGCACCCCACTCCTACCTCTGACTCCTGCTCCACAGTAGTTACCTTCATCTACTCTTGGCTGTTTCTTCCAGAATTTATTTTCTTCTAAATTTATTAAAACTACTGTGCTTGTATTTTAATTTTTCCCCATTTAGCACATTATCTATTCCTACTATGAAAGATTTCTCTTTTGTTTTCTCCTCCTGCCCAAATTTCTCCTCTTTGCCTTGAATAATGGCATAGCTATAGAGTTCAGTGCTTGTCCCTTTGCTCCTTTCTGCATTCCTGCTTACCCACAGTGCCTTGGTGAACACCCGCCCGGTTTAGCCCTAATCCACCATCTGCATCTGCCTGTTGGGCACTTCCACCTCAATTTATTGCTGCTTCCTTCAACTCAGCATGCCCCAAAGCAGGCTCCTCATGAGTAGGGTGGACAGTGATGATCATGGAGCTCTGAGAATGGAAGACCATGGTAGGTATGTGGTGACAGAAGCTCCATACAAGGCCTATGGCTCAAGCTGGTGGCTGGGCAGTCTCAGAGGAGTGGCAGGAGTTACTGGAGGTGGGCAGGTCATAGTTCCTTAGAGAAGTAAGGGGGAGATAGCCTGACCAAAGCTGAAGCTCCCTTTGTGTGTAGTGTGTGCGCATGCATGCACACATATGGGGTGGAGGTGGGGGACAGTGGAGGAGTTAGCAGGTTGGCATCAAATTGTGAAGGGCACTGAACACCAGTCCACAGATTTGGAGCTTTATCTCATGAGTGATGGGGAATCACTGTAAGAGCAGAAGGGAAACAATGAAGATGGTGATGGAGTTTGATCCAGCTATAGTAGTTAGGATGGATGGGAGGTGAGGAGATCTAACATGACAAGGGTCCAGCTCTTGGCAGTTGAGAACAGAGCAAAAGGAACAGGGACATTGTGCTCAGTGTATGAACCAAACACTGCATAAAGCATTCTGATGTCTTGCTCCCCTGCCTGATGATTACACTGTTGGGCATCTGCTCTGGGCATTTCACCATACAGCACTGGGATGAAAACGAAGAATCTGATGTTGTGAATTTTCTCCCCAGCTGGACTGTAATGTCCCAGAGAGAAAGACTGTCTCATTGTGTGACTTTGTCTTTCTTCAGTGTTGAGTGCAGAGGTTCCTCACCAATGTCAGTTGACAGAGGGGTAATTTCTTTGGCCTAAATAAGGAAGAAGGGGGTGCTGATTTTCAGGAGAAGAGAGGAAGAGTTTGGATTTAGATAGGTTGTTGTCAGGATATGTACCAGAAGCTACATGGGCTCCATAACCACCCCCATGTTTGGCCCCCCAAACCCTTTCCTCTCTTCAGGCTTGCTGGCATTGTCGCCTTTTCTTTATAGACCTGCCACCACATATCCCATTTATTGGGGTTCTTCTCCAAGATGGGCTGTAGAGATCCCCTCTTTTTTGCCATCCTCTCCCCCTCCAAAAACAAAACCTATCAAACCAAAGAAACCAAACCAGCACATGGGCTTTTTCTTGCTTTATGGGCTACATTGCTCTGGAGAAATGCAAGTGGGCTGTAAGACTACTCAGTGTTAAGGACATCCCAGAGGCTCTTGAATCTCAAAGTCATAGTCATTGCTCCTAGTCTACATGCAGTTCCTGCCTTCCTTTCATAGGTGATAGCCAGAGATTATACAATCCCCTTTCTTTCTTCAGCCTCTCCCTAGCATTTGCTTTTGAACATCGGTCATGGTGAAGGTGTCTCTCTCTTTCCTTTTAACATTCTCATGGAAGAAAATTAACCTGAAGGATTTCCATCCTCTGAACCAAGCTGGGAGAGCAGGGTAATCCTAGTGCAACTGTCCATAATCTTTTCTGGGTACAGACCTTTGGAAAACCCAATAAAAGCTATGGCATCTCTCCCCAAAAAATGCCTGAGCTCATACAATTATGTACACTATTCTGTTCTGGGATTTTATGGATGCCAGGTTAAACACCTCAGATTTAGATGAGTATCAGAACTTGACAAGTACCTAACAGATAAGCCCCTCTTACTTTGTCTCTATCCCCACAGCTCCTGCCTGAAGAGTCACTAAGTCTCTTTTTTCAAGAATGTCGTAAACAAGCTACACAGGGCTTTGAACTTCACATGCCACAGGGTCGGTACTGGCGGCATCGTCTCTGTCCTGGTAACTCCTCATTCCAGCATCCCCAGGGTTCCCTGGGGGTAAGAGCGTTCCAACCCTTGCAAATCCTGGCTCTACTCCTCTCTCTCCATCCTTGTCCTCACCTCCTGTGCCCCTCTCCCTTCCAGAAATCCTATTTGCTTCCCCCAAACACTCCATTAGAGGCTCACTGGATCTCTGTAGCCTTATATCCTGTCCTTTCTCTTCTCTCACTCCAGAACTGCCTACCATTCCCAGTGAGTATGCCGGGTTGGTGATCCGCACTGTACTGGAGCCTGTGTTGCAAGGATTGCAGGGGTTGCCACCTCAAGCCCAGGCCCCTGCCCTTGGCCAGGCACTGACAGCCATCCTGGGTGCCTGGCTGAATCACATTCTCACCCATGGGATCCGGTTCAGGTCGGCACAAAAGGAGGCAGGGGCAAAGGAATGAATGGAACTGGAAAAGGGAAGGGGAGAGGTGGGACAGAGCAGTTTGGAGAGAGAAGAGGGTCAGATTGCCACATTGTACCTCCACCTTCAGCCTACAGGGGGCACTGCAGCTCAGACAAGACTTCGGAGTGGTCCCAGAGTTGCTGGAAGAAGAGAGGTGGGGCCTGTCCCCTGAACTTCGCCAGACCCTGCTCAGGCTCAGCGTCTTCCAGCAACTGGAGGGGGCCCTGCTGTGTCTATTGCAGCAGCCCCTGCCCAAGACTCAAGTCCACAGAAGGCCTACCTGTTGCTGTGAGTCACTCCCCCTCCCCATCTCCAGATTCTCTTGAGCCTCCCTCACTACTTTATGTGCCCCGTTCCCCATACTCATCATTGATCTGGTTTCAGCGACCCCCCAGCAGCCAACTGCCTTCCACTCCTGCCTTACCAGGTGCATGTAATGAGGTCCAGACCTTGGACTTGCCCAGCAGTAACCTCAACAGCCTGGAGAGCATGGAGCCCCCTCTTCGGCCTGCAGCACCCCCAGCCCAGACAGCTGAGCTGCTAAGCACACTGTGGGGAAGGGGACCTAGCCCCCAGGTTTACCTGGTAGGAAATCAGCAGGCCTGGCTTGCCCTGAGGCAGCACCAGCAGCCCCGCCCCCATTGGCACTTGCCTTTTCTTTCCTGCCTGGGCACTAGTCCTGAATACTAAGGAGCCCGATCTGGAGCTAGAAGGTCAGAGCTCTGCATTTCTGGCTGGAAAAGCCCAGACATTTGGAGCTACATGTTAAAGAACCCTACAATTGGAAACTTGGAAGAAAGCATACCTGAGAACCACAAAGTACACAGAACCTGGACTTACAAGCTAAGAATCCAAGATCACTCCATTACCTGGAATCCAAATAAATGGCAAAACCACAGCATGGAAGCTGGAGGTCAGCATCTCTGGAGGCTCAGGCCTAATTCCCCACCAGTGAAGACATCTCAGGGCTAGACGCTGGGAGGAGGGCTATAGGGTTGGATCTCAGGGGAAAGGGAAAGAGAAAAAGCAATAAAAAGCAGCCTAGATGCCACTTCCTCTTAAGACTTTAGAGCCAGGCTAAACACAAAGTTAATTAATCAGGAACCACAGAGGTGGAATAGATATTTCTACCGCTAAATCAGCCCCAAGGGCTGTACTACCCTGTACTCCCCTTCCCATTATTATTTCAGCCATTAAAGCATACTGAGCTGTATGTAGGTCCTTCACAATTAAGCTTTGGTTGCTCAAGAGTTCAACATGTTTAATCTTTAATTACCTGAGTGGGGTTTACCCCGTTAGGCACATAATTCCTGGTGATGGGGGTGCCCTCTCCTTGGAAGGGACCAGCACTTAAGATGGTATTAACCTAGATCAGGACAGCAGGGTATTGAAGGGGAATGGCTGCAGCAGACGGATGTGTTATCGAGCCAGGTACAAGTGGCTTCTGCACTGTTTAGTGTCTTCACCGTGGTACAAAAGGGCTATTAATGAAGGTAGTATTTGCTGACCGTTTACTTTGGGCTCCTCGTACCCAAGGCCGAAACCACCTCTCCCTCCTGGCCTGCTTCCCCCTCTCGGGCTTGAGAACGCGAGGAGGTGGGGGGGGGGGGGAGCGGGGGGCGGTTCCAGGCGGATAGCACCGGGAATTACGCACTCTGAGGAGCGGGTTGAGTCTTGCAGCAGCGCGGCCACTCGCAGCCGTTCTTACTAACAACACTTCCGTCCGCTCGAGTGCTTCCGGGGTGAAGGTTATCATGGCGGCGGCCTTGGCTCGGCTCGGGCTCCGGGCTGTCAAGCAGGTTCGGGTTCAATTCTGCCCCTTCGAGAAGAACGTGGAGTCGACGAGGTACGAGGGGAAGGGAATGGGGTCGGGAAGGGACGAGCCTCGCTCCCGCCAGGGGTCCACCCCTCGGCCTGGCGCTCACGCCGCTTTCCCATTGCAGGACCTTCCTCCAGGCGGTGAGCAGCGAGAAAGTCCGCGCCACCAACCTCAACTGCTCGGTGATTGCAGACGTGAGGCACGACGGCTCCGAGCCCTGCGTGGACGTGCTATTCGGTGGGCTTGCGTGGGGAGTCGGGTGGGAGGGAGTATCAGGCAGCCGGCGTACCCTCGGCCCCCGCCCAGCTGTCCTTCACCTGCCTGATGCGTTTGTTTCTTCCCCAGGAGACGGCCATCGCCTGATTATGCGTGGCGCCCACCTCACCGCCCAGGAAATGCTCACTGCCTTCGCCTCCCACATCCAGGCCAGGGGCACGGCGGGTAGCGGGGACAAGCCTGGCCCTGTTGCCGAGCGTTGATAGCGCGGAAGAGACCCCAAGCATATTTTAGCCGGGGATTTACTAGGACACTTATCCACGAAAAGCTTGACTTAATCACTCAAATCACTATCTGGAGGGACACAAAGAGCGTCCCCCCAACCCCCCGCAAAAAAAAAAAAATCCCTGTGACTGCAAATCCAACCAGCGTTCTGGGACAAGACAGTATCCGGGAGGGGTCTGGACAAACTTGAATTTATTTCATTTTCTTAACGTCACTCACTGCTTAACCGTTTTTAATCTGGCTTCCCTCAAGGTACCTGTTATTCTTATTAGCCAAATCCAGTGCTGTTTTCTCAATCCTCATGTTTTCATCTCAGTAGTATCTGCCACTTTCAATTCACTCCCTTATGGAACTTCTCTTCCTTTTTCGTCTCTTAACCATGGTTTCGTCTCTTAACCATGTACTTCGTTTTTTTCTTTATTTTGGGGGCATCTCTTCTGTCATAACTTGAATTACCCTCTTTGGTTAAATCTTACATTTCTATTTGGCTCTAATCTTAATTTCTGTGCTATAACTGGGTTACCCACTAAGGGTTTTCTCCAAATCCCACTAACACTCTGTCCAAAATAGAATTGATAATCTTACATACGCATATACTTTCTCCACCCCCTGACTTCCCCGTTCTTTTTAAAAATACTTCATTTGCTCAGCCACCTGGGCTGGTAATCACAGCATTCTCTCTGATTCTTCCCTCTCCTTTCCCTGTATATCTAGTCAGTAAGTTCAGAACATTCTGTCTTAAACAAAAGCTCCTGAAATGTTCTCTTCGTTCCCATTCACTCTCCTATATCATTGTTGCGTTCTCCTACCTTGTCTCCTTTTTTTCTAATCTCATTTTTGTTGCTGCTGCATTTTATCTTTGCAAAGCACATGACTGGTTATTTGTCTCACTACTACTTGTTTCAGACAACAGTGCCTAAAGTACTTTTAGGCATTGTGCTTAAAGTATTTTTCATATTGAGTTACCACCTGTTAGTGTGGGTCATGAAATGAATTCAGGGGTAAATCCACCTTTAAAAAACAAAGTAAAATAGAATAAAAAGTTTCAGAGTGCATGGCACATGGAATGGGAGGTATTCTTTTAAGAAACTTAAGTTTTAAGTATATGTGAATATATATGCGTGTATATAGATATGTAAAGTATGTGTATGTATGTGTAGCTGTATGTACTCGGTTGCAAGAGAGAATTATTTCTTCCTGTAGGTTATAGGAAAAAATGGTTGCTAGCTATTGGTTTAGAGAACTTCAGGATGCTCAGCTAGGCACTCAAGGATCTCTAGACTCTGGCTCCTGTGTACTTTGGCAAAATGCATTTTACATGACTCCTATAGCATTACTATACTGCTCTGCTTAAAAGGGTGCTATCTTCGGGCCGGCCGAGTGGCACATTGGATAAGAGCTGGCTTGGGACACCAGCTCTGAGCAGCAGGGCCCCGGTTCGGATCCCACATGAGGGCCAGTGACACTGCCCTCTACAGCTAAGATTGGTGAACAACAGCTCTACCTGGAGCTGGGCTGCTGTGAGTCCCTAGCGATGGCGTAGGCTGCAGCCCCTGCTGCAGTGGGCTACCATAAGCTACTGGGCTACCATAAGCTACTGTGTGTGGCTGGCAGCCAGCATGAACAGCCAGTGTGAGCTGCCAAGAGCCGCCGTGAGCGGCCGTCCAGAGGCCGGCGACTGATCTGCCTCACCCAGGAAGAGCGCAATGATAATACCAACATGGGCCAGTGAAGCAACGTTCCTCCACAACTAGACTGAAGAACAAAAGCACAGCAACTTGTCTGTTCCCCTTCCCCCAATTCCCCAATAAAATCTTTAAAAATAAAAAATAAATAGGGTGCTATCTTCAAAGAGTTAGTTTTCCCTCCCTCTTTAAAATAAAGAAAACTACCAGGAGGCAGTATACAGTGTAGTGAAGAGCCAGAATGCTTGAGGTTGAATTCCCAACTTTGTCCGTAAGTAGCCATGTAACTGGACAAATTACTTAGACTCTCAGTGCCTGCTTCTTCATTTGTAAAATGGGGATAATAGTACATACCTTATAAAACTTTGAGAGGATTAAATGAATTGATAACTGTTAAGCGACTAGAACATTACTGGGAACAAAGTGTTATGTAAAAGTCCGTATTGTCCTATTTCAGATACACCATGAGAAGGCAGGATTCTTTGGAAAAGCCAATAATGCTAGAAAAAATAGAAGGCAGCAGGAAATGAGGAAGACCAGATATGAGGTGAATTGACTCCATGAAAGAAGCCATAGGCATGAGTCTTCAGGAGTTGACAGGACATTGGGGATGGACATCACTCATTTATGGGTCACCAGCAGCCTGAGCCAATTCAGTGGCACAACACATAACACATTTTTATGTGTTGTGTTTTATGCTATAGTTGAAAAGATATACAACCTAGATTTGAGTTCCCTAGTTCTGTGGTTAACTGGCTATTGTCTTTGGCCAGACTTAACCGCTTATTTGTAAAATGGGGTGGTTCAAACATTGCTATAAACATGGATTGAGTGCTGGTACTGTATTTCTAGATTGTGAACTTGAGGTTGTGGCTATTTTCTCTGTGTTCCCAGCACCTTACATAACACATTACCAGACACCAAGTGTGCAATAAACATTTGCTGAATTTACAAGCATTTAGCATCTACCTTGTGCCTATCTATGATTAGTACTGGGATACAAAGATGATGAATAAAATTACAATAGAGATGTGGACCAGGTACAATGGTAGCAAGAAAGACAGCTGACCACTGGGTTCAGTCAGAAGGTGACTGCTGAATGAACAAAGTCTACCAGTGCAGAGTGGGGCCAGAGATCATAGTGAAATAGGAAGTGGAAGATCAGCGTAAAGTATTTTATCTAATGAATTTGGATGGGAGGTGTGATAATAGCTAGAGTAGCATAAGGTGTGAAATAGAGTTTTTAAAAAGATGATAGGGATTTTTACTTTATGAAAATACCTTTTGTGGAGGAGGGGCTGCTCTGTGACATGACTGCTGCCCAACCTGACCCGCCGCCGCCAGGTATGTCCTAGCCGAACAGAGATTGCTCCTCGAAAATCCTTTCAGAGACTCATCTACCTCGCCCAGCCCCAGGCAAGCATGTAAGGCATTTTCCCCTTATCTGGATTAGGTCATACCCTTAGTGCCCCACTCTGCTGGCCAGCCCCCAAGTGACAACTTTCTAAGCAAGTTTTCAGCAACCTGACTGGGGCATGGTGGGGAGTAGTTAAATGTAAAACACTGTGGGGCTGGCTGAGTGGCTTAGTTGGTTAAGAATATGAGATCTGAGCAACAGGGTCGCCCACCGATTCCCACATGGGCCAGTGAGCTGTGCCTGAGCTGAGCTGCCAACAGGTGTCAGGATGGCGCATTTGGTGAGAGCACGTTCTCCTAACAACAAGGTTGCTTGTTTGACTCCCGCTTGGGATGGTGGGCTATGCGCCCAATGGCAACTAAGGTAGAACATGGCACCTTGAACTGAGCTGCAGCGAGTGGCCCACGGGCAGCCAGATGGCAACTGGACTTGGAGCTGAGCTAGCTGTGCCCTCCATAACTAAGACTGAAGGACAACAACTTGGCTGTTCTCCTTCCCTAATTCCCCAACACTGTTCCCCTTCCCCAGTTCCCCAATAAAATCTTAAAAAAAAATAAAATAAAATAAAACACTCAGGGTAGTATCTCAGGTATATACATAATACATATGTTTTAAAATATATTTAGAAGAGCCCAATGTGAGATCAGTGGGTGGTTTTTTTCCTACTAGCCTGTGAACCCCGTGAAGACACCAAACAAACAATGGCCCAGGAAGCCGACCTGGGCGACTAGCCCTATGCCACGTGGACGACCATGGTTCCGGGCTCGGGTTCTTAACCTGACTAGCGGGGCGGGACTTCCGGCGGGAGGCGGAAGCGGAGCTGGAGGCCCGGGCGGGCTGGTGTGGCTGATTGATCAGCGGCAGCCCAGGCACTGCGCTAGAGCCGGGGAGGCGAGACAGGACCCGGCCTCCCTTGCCGCCTCCCGGAGCTCCTGCGACGCCGACCTCCGTGCCGGGATGGCTCGGGGCGAGAGGCGGCGCCGGGGAGCGCCGGCAGATGGAGTGCGGACGTCTGTGGGGGCGGCTCGGGGCGGCCCCGCGCGTCGGAACAGCCCGGTCGGCGTGGCCCGTGGCACGGTCCGGGGAGCAGTTCTGGCCATCGTGGTCCTGCTTCTGACCCTGAGCCTGTCGGGAAGCTGGCTGCTGGCCTGGTACCGTGCGCGGCGGGCGGTCACGCTGCACTCCGCGCCCCCGGCGTTGCCTTCAGACTCTTCCAGCCCCACCGTGGCTCCGGACCTCTTCTGGGGCACCTACCGCCCTCACGTCTATTTCGGCATGAAAACCCGAAGCCCACAGCCCCTCCTCACCGGTAACAGGGCCCCGGCGGGCAGGCAGGCACACTCTTAATCTAGGCGTCCCAGCTTCACGCCAGAGCAAGAATGGGGAGGAGTGGATCAGGAGAATTATGAAGAGGGAAGACCCTGAAATTCTCGGAGACTCAGAGGGACAGGACCCCTGCTCTTTGACTTACGTGGCCATTCTACCCCCAGGACTGATGTGGGCGCAACAAGGCGCCACCCCAGGGATCCCTAAGCTCAGGCACACGTGTGAGCAGGGGGACGGCGTGGGTCCCTATGGCTGGGAGTTCCACGACGGTCTTTCCTTCGGGCGGCAACACATCCAGGATGGGGCCTTAAGGCTCACCACTGAATTCGTCAAGAGACCTGGGGGTCAGCACGGAGGGGACTGGAGCTGGAGAGTGACTGTAGAGCCTCAGGTCAGGGCCTCCAAACACCCTTCCCCCAGCCCAGACTCCCTCCACCCTTCCTTTGCTGCTAGCAAATGCAGTGTGAAGGTGGGGGAGGGGTACCGGCAGGGACTTGGAGTCGGCTCCCTAGATTGAATCTGGCTACCTGCCTTAAACACTTGCGGGTAAAACCATTTCTATACTATCTCTAAGTCTTGGTTTCCTTTTCTGTAAAATGGAGATAAAACTAGCAGCTAACTCAGCAGGATTGTAAAAATTAAGGGAAATAATATGTAGCATTCTTAGCATAATATGGGGCACAGTACTCTTTATTTCCCAGAGAACCCTGTGCGAGGCTCTTTATGTCATGCCACTGGGCGTTTACTCTCAGTGACCCTCAACACTGCCAGATGTATGTTTCTCATGGTGCTCCTACCTGGTGCCCTTTTCCCTTGCTAAGTCTGATTCTCAAGAATGCCAATCTAATGCTGTTTTTCTGTCCTCTTTGGTTATCCAGGCCTCAGGTACCTCTGCCCTCCCTTTGGTGTCTCTGTTCTTCTATGTGGTGACAGATGGCAAGGAAGTCCTAGTGCCAGAGGTTGGGGCTAAGGGGCAGTTGAAGTTCATCAGTGGGCACACTAGTGAACTTGGTGACTTCCGTTTTACACTTCTGCCACCAACCAATCCAGGGGATACTGTACCCAAGTATGGCAGGTAACTGGGGGAAGAGTGTGGGGTGGTTGGTAGGTGTGTGGCATGGAGGCTGACTTAGCCTTATTTCTGTCTCCCCCACTCTACCCTTTCCACCAGTTATTTCCCTTCTTACGAGGCTCCATGTCCCCTGCATTGCCAAGACCCTCCCATCCTGACTGCTGACGACCTCATATATCTCTTTGTAATCCCCTCTACTTCCTTAATAATACTTCCCATTTATCTTTTTTCTTTCAAGCTACAATGTCTTCTGGTCCTCCAACCCAGGACTTCCCTTGCTGACAGAGATGGTGAAGAGTCGCCTAAATAGCTGGTTTCAGCATCGGTCCCCAGGGGCCTCCCCTGAACGCTACCTTGGCTTGCCAGGATCTCTGAAGTGGGAGGACAGAGGCCCAAGTGGGCAAGGACAGGGACAAGGGCAATTCTTGATACAACAGGTGACACTGAAAGTCCCCTTTTCCATGGAGCTGGTGTTTGAATCAGGCAGTGCCCGGGCAGGAAGAAACCAAGCTCTGGGGCAGTTGGCAGGCAGCCTTCTGACCCAGGCCCTGGAGACCCATACTGAAGCCTTTAGAGAGCGCTTTGAGAAGACCTTCCGGCTGCAAGAGAAGGGCCTGAGCCCTGGGGAGCAGGCTTTGGGTCGGGCTGCCCTCAGCGGCCTCCTTGGTGGGATTGGCTACTTCTATGGACAGGGTCTGGTGTTGCCAGACATGAAGGTTGAGGGGTCTGAGCAGAAGGTGGCCCCAGCCCTTTTTCCACCTGTCCCTCTTTTCACAGCTGTGCCCTCCCGGTCATTCTTCCCACGAGGCTTCCTTTGGGACGAAGGCTTCCACCAGCTGGTGGTCCAGCGGTGGGATCCCCGCCTCACCCGAGAAGCCCTAGGCCACTGGCTAGGGCTGCTTAATGCTGATGGCTGGATTGGGCGGGAACAGGTGCTTGGGGATGAGGCTCGAGCACGGGTACCCCCAGAATTCCTGGTGCAACGGGCAGCCCACGCCAACCCCCCCACCCTACTTTTGTCTGTTGCCCACATGCTAGAAGGTGGTGATCCTGCCGACTTAGCCTTCCTCCGCAGGGCCTTTCCCCGTCTGTACGCCTGGTTCTCCTGGCTCCATCAGAGCCAGGCAGGGCCAGTACCGCTATCTTACCGCTGGCGGGGCAGGGACCCAGCCTTGCCAACCCTATTGAACCCCAAGACGCTGCCTTCTGGACTAGACGACTATCCCCGGGCTTCACACCCTTCAGCCACTGAGAGGCACCTGGACCTGTGGTGCTGGGTAGCACTGGGTGCTCGTGTGCTGGTGCGGCTAGCAGAGCAGCTGGGAGAGGCTGAGGCAGCTGCGGAGCTGGGCCCACTGGCTGCCTCACTTGGGGCAGAGAAGATCCTGGATGAGCTACACTGGGCTCCAGAGCTAGGAGTCTTTGCAGACTTTGGGAACCACACAAAAGCTGTGCAGCTAAAGCCTCGGCCCCCTCAGGGCCTGGTGCGGGTGGTGGGCCGGCCCCACCCTCGCTTGCAATACGTGGATGCCTTGGGCTACATCAGTCTTTTTCCCTTGTTGCTGCAGCTGCTGGACCCCCACTCCTCCCGCCTTGGGCCCCTACTGGATGTTCTAGCTGACAGTCGCCATCTCTGGAGCCCCTTTGGTTTGCGCTCCCTTGCAGCCTCCAGCTCCTTTTATGGCCAGCGCAATTCAGAGCATGATCCTCCCTACTGGCGGGGTGCTGTGTGGCTCAATGTCAACTACCTGGCTTTGGGGGCTCTCCACCACTATGGGCATCTGGAGGGTCCCCATCAGGCCCGGGCTGCCAAGCTCCACAGTGAGCTACGTGCCAATGTGGTGGGCAATGTGTGGCAACAGTACCAGGCCACAGGTTTCCTATGGGAGCAATACAGTGACCAGGACGGGAGGGGCATGGGCTGCCGCCCTTTCCAAGGTTGGACCAGCCTTGTCCTACTGGCCATGGCTGAAGACTACTAAAAGGGGAGTGTGGGAGGGAGTCAGGCCCCTTGTGCCACTCTGGACTAGAGACAAGGTCTCTAGCTTCTGCCCCCATCCCTCAAATACCAGTGCTTCAAACCCTCCTCAGCTCATCTCAGGTGTCTCCTTATGTCATACCACACAGACCTGGGGTGAATGTGAATCCAGAGTCTTATTTTTCTAAATAAATTGGAAAATCATGCCAAACTCTCTTTTGCCAGCTTTGCCTCTCTAAGAGAGATCTTAGCTCAATCCAGACCTTAGGACTGCCTGCTGTCCTTCAGAGATGGTGCAAACAGTGGCCATTACCTGCCCCCTCCAAATCCAGTCAGGTCAAGTGCAATGTAGTGAGTTGAGAACTAGTCCACCCAAGTCCACAAGAGCTGGTTCACATCTCTTTAATGAGATCAGAGTCTCCTGTGTATGTCATGGGGGGTAGGGCTAGCACAGTCCCCCCAAACACTGCCCCTCTCTAAGACTCCAGCCCTTCCAAGCAGAATCCAGGAGGGCAGAGGGAGAGGAAAACTCAAGGAGTTGGGATCAGGGCTCTTTTTGGTGGACGAGTAACCCACCCACCCCTCCCAAAACTTTATGGTATATCCCCTTCACTGGAAGCCAGCCCCACAGGATAAACATAGGGTGTGGGATCTAGGGGCAGCGCACAAGGGGAGAGGTCCCTCAGATCTGGCTGAGTGGCACCAACCCTAGCCTCCTTGACTGGCTCGCCCTCGCTGGAGTCAGGACAAGGGCAGAGCTCGATACCAGAGTCACCCGTTAGGCGGCGATAGCGGCCAGAGGGGGCTGTGGGGGCAGGGCTCACCACTGCCCCAAGCTCACCCTCCTGATGAGGGGAGTCACTCTGGTGGGAGGAAACACCTTCCACATTTGTTCCCTCGCAGTGGGCAGGGCAGCTAGAAGCAGAGGAGCAGCAGGAGCATTCCCTGGAAGCAGTCAAGGCACAGCCTGGGGCTGCAGTGTAAGGAGGCGGCGGTGTGCCCGGGTGGTGAACCACATCCTCATAGGCTGGGGGTTTGAAGGCGCTGAGGAGGCCTGCAGGAAAGAATGGCATGGTTGGTTGAAGGCAACCAGTGGTGAGATGGTGGTCTCTTTCCTATTAGGAAAAAGTGTGCTTTGAAATGTCTGAAAAGGGAATGTGGGGATGATTCAGGGTCCTGGTGTGGGAGGGGCCCCTTGTAGTGAGCCCAGAGCCTCAAGTCACTCACGAAGGTCAAGCAGTGAACCGGTAGGGACAGGGCCAGGGCCATGGCATGCCCCATGGTAGGCCAACAAGTTGATCTCACGCTGCCGCTGCTGTTGCTGCAGCCGGAGTTTAGCTCGTCGGTGGCGGAAGGCGCAACAGCAGCTAAAAAGGATGAGGACAGTCCAGAGAAGCCAGAACCCTGCAGGGGATGAGGAGGGTATTAGATACTTCCATGCAGGGAAGGGTCCTTGGAAGCTGGAATTCTGAGGTACAAGGGAGGGTGGGTAGAAGGACCTGAGACTAGCCCCCTTGGAGACTCACACCAAAGCTCATAGTAGTAGGTGCAGCAGCCAGTCTCCCCACAGCAGTGACCACTCTCACAGAGGTAGGGCTGGTTGTTCACTCCTGGGCACAGCTCTCGAAGCTGGGAGCAAGGAGGCACTTAGAACCAGGTCCTATTCCAGCCCAAGGCACTGTCCACCCCCATCCCCACCCCCTGCATGCACATACACAACCCCACCCTGTGAACCAATTTTAGCTCAGATCTATAGGGAAAGGGAAGACTAATGCTGAGAGAAGTGTTCAAATATCTGAAGGGGTGTCAACATGGAAGATGATTTGTAATAACAAAAATCAGCCTAGAGAACAAGATGAAAGTGTGGACATACAGAGGCAGATTTCAGCTCTGTGTATAGGCTGGCCGCCAAAGTGTTTTCTGTTAATGGAATGTTTTGGCAGAAGCCAGAGGGCAGTCTGAGATATCTCAAAGTCTTAGACAATGGGTAAGGGGTTTAAAGTAATTTCCAAAGCTAAGAGGCGTTCACCGTCCCCCAAGGTTTGCCACTCCCCATTCCCAACGTGGCTTTTCACCCCCGGGTCTCAGACTTCCCAGGGTAGAGGACAGGCAGTGTTGAGACCCAGAGCAGTGCTCCTAACCAGATGGGATTGCTGTGGATGATAAAGGATGGCATCCAGGGCGCGAGTCTGGATTCCAGCTCTCCAAATTGCTCCCTCAGGAGAAGACGCTGCTGGATTCTGTTGTGACAATAGGCACACAGAAAAACATCACAAATAACTGATGCAAGACAGAGGGAGCCTCCCTGGGGCCTCACTATGCCTCTGGTCACTGGAAAGCCACTGCAAGCTCCCACCGCAGCCATGGCATAAGTCTATGAGGCTTCAGGCAAAGTCAACAGCATCTATGTTACAAAGTTTAGAGAAAGAGTGGAATGGGCAAATTTAGGAACTTCACAGTACCTTTAGTCCCGTGAGCTCCTCCCCCACCCCCTACCCCAAAAGGAAGGGACAGGAAGGGGGAAAGGGAATTAAATGGCTGTCGCGATAGGCTTTGGGAGCTGTTGGGATACCTGCTGTTGCGGCACCCGAAGTGCCCCCCAGGCCTCCTCGCTGCTGTTCCCGCTGCTGGCCTGAGCCATGCCTCCACCTACAGCCCCTTGAAGGCCACAACCTCCTCCACTGCCAGCCACCCCGCCCCTGCCATCTCGGCCGCCACCGCCATAGTCCCTGCCCGGCCCATCTTCACTGCCGCCACCATCACTCCACGGTCGGAGCTCCCATCCGGTGAGAGCACTGCCAACTAGGACCCAGGTTGCTCTGTCCTACCAATCAGCATCGCCCTCCGGGAGACGGGCCAATAGGAGCGGATCGGAGGCTTCTCCCGGTGACCAATCCACAGCAGCGCCTCCACCACTCTCCCAGACAACAAGAGCTCTCCCAGACAAAGAATGGGTAAGGTTCGACCCACGGCCCTGACGGACAGCGACAATAGCCAATAAGGACAACAGAACAGGCTTCGCGTTGTCAACCAATGAACGGCCAAGCAGAAGAGCAAAGTTTCCGCTGATTGGCTTGAGCCCTGTTTTCAGGATGACGCCAAAAGCCTGACCACGCTAGTTAATGCCGCTGGAAGAGGCTAGGACCCCCAAATCAGCCTGAGTCTGGGCACAAGTGGCTCGTCTTCCTGCGGCCTGGTGGACGTTTCCCAGGCGTCGATGCAAGCTCCAATGAGGGCAAGATGTGTGTACCAGGAATTGGCCTCCCATGCCCCGTTCCCCCAATTCTGTACAAGTCAAGGCACTGGATGAAATTTAATAAGGTGGGGAAGACACTGAATCTGGGCAGGGGAGAGGAGGAAGTCTGGCTTAGGGGCTTAAGTAGCCAAAAGGGGGGATCCGGGTCCCTCGGGCCCCCCCAGCCGCATCTGCAGGTTGATGCGGTAGCACTGAAGGCTGCAGAGTGCCTGACCCGTGCGGGAGCAGGCATAGCGACGTGGATGCGGGCAGCCAGGGACGGAGCATCGTGGAGGAGGGCCTGATGGGGATAGCCGCTGAGCCACCGGCGCGGGGGTGGGGACGCCAGGTGGGAAGGAAAGTGTTGAACCCTGGGCCCCACTGCTGTAGCGCACCATGGGGGCCGGGGCCGCAGCCCGCCCTCCACGCCGCTCGCCCCGCGCAGCCCCTCGGCCTCCCCTCCCACTGGGGGCCGCAGTCTTGGTGAGGCGCTCAATTGTCTGGTTCTTGTGCTCCTCCGCGCGCCGCGCCGCCTGCAGTCGCCTCTTACGGGCCCGCTCCTCACGCTTCAGCAGCATCTCCTCGGTGAGGACGGGGGCCGGGCACTCTCCAGCCACAGGCAGCGGCAACATCGGGGAAGGCTGACTCTGTGCCTTTTGAAGCAGAGCTCGCTGGGGAGAGACAAATGGACGGTGTCAAAAAATGGAGAGGTGAGGTGCACAGGAAAGAGGAAGAGGGAAGAAGGCACGTGGAAAGCAGGGTCTTAAGAGCCTTGAGCACCCTCTCCAGGAGCCCTTAATACTGCCTCCTCCCAGGTCTCCACACTTGCAGCTTTAGATCCTTGACACTCAAGAGGAAAAGTACTAATAATGTTACCTGCCTGCCCTGTGTACCAAAACTCTGCACCACATGGCGGGGCAGGGGTAGGTGGGTGACTGTTGTTTTATATCTTTTTATCTCAATGGATAGCATCAACTGGATTTCTGCTCAGGCCAAAAACTCAAGGTTACCCTTGATTCCTCTTCCCTGCTCCCAATAAATGTGTACTTCTAAAATATATCCATCTGATTTTCTCCAACAACTTCACCTTGGTTCAAGGCACCACCATCTCTCAATGACTATTTCAACAGCTTCCTAGCTGGTTTCCTGGCTTCTATCCCTTATCCCCCCTAAGAAGCCAAAGTAATCTACTGAAATGTAAATCAAATATATCACTTCTCTGCTTACAGTCCTTCTGTCTTAATCACTTATTCTCCTTGACCACTGCTAAGCAGTTGTACTCTCAGGGCCTTTGTGCCTGTTGGTCTCTCTGCCTGAAAAGCCCCTCTGGTAGCAGAAATGTTATCTCTTCAGAGAGGTCATCCCTCCCTATTTAATGTTTCTTTTCCACCACTTTGTTTCATCACCCTATTTTTGTTATAAATCTAACAGCTTTTGAAATTTATTTACATATTTACCTCCCAACATACACACACGAATACCAGCTCCATGAGAACGGAAACCTTGCCTTTTCTGCACTGCTGATTTCCCATTGCCAAGCAAAGTTCTTGGGACATGGAAAGTTCTCTCTATATATTTGGTAACTGAATAAAAAATGAATCAACTTACCTGTCGAGCAGTGAGCAGCCTTTCATTGATCTCCTTCTTGAGATCTCCATTGTCATCCAGCTCCCCCTTCTCCAGGGCATCCAGCCACCTCTGTTCCTCCTCTTCCTCCTGACCCCCTAAGTCCCCTGACAGGTCGCGAAGTGGGGAGGGGGACAAATTACTGTCTTCATCTGGAAAGGAAAGTTGGAGAGATAAAAGTAGAATTGTTCAGATGGGGCACCCTAATTTGGCTAAGTTAATACTGAGACACTCAAAACTCTCACCTTCCTTAGAACCAACCCTCTCCCCTTAACCAGGTATAATGAGAAACCCAGTTTCCCCACCTCCAGATCCTTCTCACCCAGCCAGGCACGGTACTGCTCAAGGGGGACTCCTTCCATAGGTTCCTCTTCATTGTCCACAACCATAAGGGGAGAGGGTGAGCGAGGCCCCTCAGGGATCACAGTGAAGGTAGGAACACTGCAGAGAAGCAACACCACTCTGTAAGCTGAGCAAGTGCCCTCCTGTTCAGTAGCGACATCCAGCCTTCCCCACATCCTTTAGGGTTCTTGCTGCCTTAACCTGGGCCCTGTAGTCACAGTGTCCATTCTGTCGTCTGGAAAGCCCAGCCAACTTCCCCTTCTATCTTGCCTGTTCCTAAAGTTCCCCAAGTATAAAACCTTGCCTCTCTTAGCCTCACCTCTTGGTGCCCAGGACCTGCCCACCCAGCTTAATTTTGAGTTTGAGCTGGGGCTTGGCAGGGGATGGCTGCGTGGGTCCAGCCTCCTCTTCCTGGTGGTGTTTCTTCTTGTGTTTCTTCTTGTGCTTCTTGTGCTTTTTCTTGTGCACTCCGTGGCCGTGGACTCCTGCCAGACTCAACTCCAGCGCTTCCCCTGCGGAAGGAGAGTCTGTCAACGGTTTACAGCAGAAGAGGGGTAGTGAGAGCGCTGAAGAACCCAATACCCCTAAGAGGTCCCACTCTTCCCGCGGCGCTCGCTGTTACCAAAACAACAGCTCCACCTATCTCCTCCCACCTGTGGCGAAGAACCCTGGAAGCTCGGAGGAGCAAAAAAGGGACTCCTTTTTTCTTTTTCTTTTTTCTTTTTGCGAAGGTTTAAGATGCTTTATCGACCGGCGCTTACCTGGCTCAGGGGCCTCCATAGCCCCAGAAGTGCTCCCGCGTCGCCACAGCTTACTCATGGGGTCCTGCTAGGAAAGGAGGCTGGAAATGGTCCGGACACAGCCAGACATGCCTTTTCCGCCCCGCGGAAGAGCTAACTCCAGCAAAATAAAAAGCTACTTCCGGCTCGTAGCAACCATGCTTGTGCGGGGCACCCTTTGCGGCTAAAAAAAAAAAAAAAAAAAATCCTCCCTGAGAAACAACGACACTCCCAACAAAAGTTCCGGGCCTTCTGAGAATGAGAGCAGTCAAAGGGCTTTCCCCTCGTTCCGTTTTTCTACACTTAGCGCGGGTGATTCAATTATTATTATATTCAAGCGTGGTGAGCATATACTCCGGACCAAATTCGGGGCTAGATTAGGAGGATACAAAGATGAATATGAGCACTTTACTCTGCCTTTGAAGAGCTCACAGTTTGGTTGAGGAGTACGTAAGAAACTGTATTGCCGGCAAAATGGCAGAAATGCTTAACAACACAAGTGCCCTAGGAGCAGGGCAAATGGTGTTTAAGCCTAAATTCTCTTAAGTAGAGAAATAGATAAATGAGTTATGGGTACAGTATGGAACACCATGTTGCTAACAAAAGAGTGATAAATACTTGATAAGATTGACGTGGTATTTAGACCTGAGTGGATAGTAGCATTGGAAACAATCTTGGTGTCCCTCTAATGAAACACCAAAATAATATGGTATATGGATTTGATATATCCATACAATGGGAAGCTATACTGCTATTAAAAGAGTGAGGCCCCAGAAGGCTACTCAAGAAACTGGTGACAGGGCTGGCCGAGTGGCTCAGTTGGTTAAGAGTTGGCTTAAGAGCGTGAGCTCTGAGCAACAGGGCCGTTGGTTCGATTTCCACATGGGCCAGTGACGCGGTGCCCAAGCTGAGCTGTTGCTGAACTGCCAACAGGTGGCAGGATGGCTCAGCTGGTGTAACAACAAGATTGCCTGTTCGATGGTGGGCTACGCTCACCCACAACTAAGACTGAACTCAGCACCTTGAGCTGGGCTGCCACCCGGTGGCTCAGTGGATAGAGCATGCACTCTTAACAACAAGGCTGCTGGTTCGACTCTTGCATCGGATGGTGGCTACGCCCACCTGCAACTAAGATTGAACACAACGATCTTAGAGGCCACAAGCTGCCGCTGGGAAGCCAGATGGCGACTGGCGCCCTCCACAACAAAGACTGAAGAACAACAACTTGGCTGGTCCCCTTCCCCAATTCCCCAACACTGTTTCCCTCCCCCAATTCCCCAATAAAATCTTTAAAAAAAAAAAAAAGAAAAGAATGAAACTGGTGACAGCAATTCTGATGGGTTGCTGGGGTACAAGGATGAAGGGAGACTTGTTTTTCATAAAATACCCTTTTGTGCCTATTGAACTTTGTATAAAACCTGTATTTTTTTTTTTACCTAATTCAAAAAAGAAAAAAACAAAACAAAAAACAGAACAAGAACAAGGTAGATCTGTATATGCTGATATGTGAAATGAGAAAAGCAAGTTTCAAGATGATGTGATTCCATTTTTAAAAGCATGATATGCTAAAAAAAAAAGCATGATATGCTACTATGTACATAGAAAAAAAATTGAGGAATGTATACTTACCATTAATGGTGGTTATCTTTAGAAGTTGGGGTTGGGGAATTTTCACTGTCTGGAGCTGTAATGAATTTTCTTACATCCAGTATATATCACATTTATAATTACCAAAAAAAGCACTATCTATATTCATATATTTAAATATGTATGAAGTATGTACCTGAACAAGATAGTAACAGTGAAAAAAGAAAGAACTGATTCAAGAGATATTTCACTGAAAAAATTAAAAGGAATCAATGAGCAATTTTATATGGGAATTCAGTCAGGAAGAAATCAATGTAGTATAGTGATTCAGATTAAGAGAAGGGACTTTGGAGTCACACAAGCCTATTATCAAATTCCAGTTCTACCATGTAGATTAAAAAGGGACCACATACTATACCTGACAAGCTCAGGGGAGGCCTGCATGGAGGGTCTTACAAATTCAGAGACCAAAAGTAACCATGTAGGATGGTCTGAACAGAAAAATTCCTAACTAAAAGCAAGTCATAGCGGGTAGTCATGTCCTAGGCCTGTAGCTTCCTTGACAAAGTCTATTTTTACCTTAAGTGAGCCTGTCTATTGTCTTTTTTGCATCTAAGATAACATAACTTTGAAATGTCATAATACTTCGCTTTCCCAGACCCCTCAGAGCACAACCCACTGCATCAGAGCAGGAGACCACAGAACCCCTCATTGTTATCTTGTTCCCCACATACCATCTCTAAGTGTTGTAAAATGCTATTAACTATACTGTACCCACTACGGTAAAAGAAGTACGTGTCTCTCCATTTTACTTTCTATCCAGTCTCAGAGATGTCCCCGCTTTGCTGTCTTCCACCCCACTAATCTACCACCAATAGATTTCATGTAACCCTCCTTACGTCTCCTCCTTTAAGTCTTCTAATGTTTTAAATAAGCTGCAAAGCTACCATTCTCCAGAGCATTTTCTCAATCCGTTGAGATTTTGCTTCCTGACCATTGTCGTCAGTTTGGCTCAAATAAACTCATAAAAATTCTCTACAGGTTTAGACATTTCTTACTGTCGACAACCATTTATTAGCTATGTAACCTTGAGCTCAAAGTTATTTAAGCTCTCTGAACCTCAAGTTTCAGCTTTGTGAGATGGAATAAAGTAGGATCTACTTCATAGGGCTCTTTCGAGGATTAAAGCAAATCAAGAATGCAGTATCTAGGGTAGTATCTGGCACATAGTACATGTTCAATAAGCAAGCAACAGCAACAATGATAAAGGACCTCTACATTTCTAGCCCAAGTATTTAGAGGAAACAAGGTGTTTTAAATAAAGAGAACATAGATAAAGAAGCAAGTAAGAAGAGAATCATTTAGTGTTGCTTAAGGTGAATGTGAAGTGCCTATGGGAATGCCCATATGAAGATGAAATAATGAGAGGAGAAACCAATGCAGAAGGTGTGAGTGAGGGTGTCATCAACATAATAATGGAGGTCCCTAAAGGGACAAGAACAGGTGAAACATTCCAGAATGAGCAAGTAGATGAAGAGGAAAAGACCAGGAACAGTTCTGAGTGGGCACCTGTCCTGGGCAGGCAGGCAGAAGGGCCAGGCTAGGTTGAGAAAAGGTCGAGAGGCAAGAAAGGCATGCAAGGGCAGAGAGTATCAGCAGACGAACACTATGATCAGCAATGTACAGTCCTGCAAAGGGCGGGCTGAGCTCCAAGAAGAGGATGCATTCTAGCAGGGTGTGGAGGCAATAGTCCTCTATCACCAGGAGTTCAAGAGAGGGATCACCTGCTGTTGGTATTAGAGTTTATAACTTGCTTTCATATCCCTTCTCTCCCTTGATCCCCATGGCAGTTCCATAAGGGAGATGTTGTTGTTCTCTCATGAGGAAACTGAGGCTCAGAGAAGTTAAATGATTTAGTCAAAATCACATAGTCAGGGAGTGGCAGAGCCAGCCTCAAACAGAGGCTTCCTCACACTGGGCCCAGTGGTGTTTCCTCAACATCCTGATACCCAGCAGGGAGGAAGTGGCAACAACAACTGTTTTGTTTTTAGTTTTGCTTTGTTTAGAGTGGGAAAGGTTTGAACATTTTTGTAAGCTGAAAGGAAGAACTTTGTCCTTCTGGAAGAATTCTTGGCCTTATTTTTTAAATATAACTTATTTTGAAATAATTTCAAACTTAAGAAAAGTTGCAAGAAGAGTACAAAGAACTTCCTTATCTCCTTAAATAGATTCAATTGTTAACATTTACCATTTTGTTCCCCACCATATTATTATTATTCCTTTTCTAATTAATCTGAAATCTAGTTGCAAACATACCATTTCACCTCTAACTATCTCATTGTGTATTTCCTCAAAACAACTACACTGTTCTATAACCTTTGTTTAACTCTCCCAATCAGGAAATTAACATTGATACAACACTACTGTCCAATCCACGGACCCCATTCAAATTTCACCAAATGCCCTATGTCGCTTTTTCATTTCTAGCCCAGGATCCAAATCCAGGATCATGAATTCCATTTGCTATCATGTCTCTTTGATCTGCTTTAATCTGGAATATTTCCTTGCACCTTCCCTATCTTATGTGACCTCGACAGTTTTAGAGAGCATGGGCCTGTAATTCTGTAATTTGTCCCTCATCCTGGATCTGTCTGGTGTTTCCTCATGTCTAGACTCATAAATTCTTGGTAGGAGTGTTCTTCTCAAAAAGATTACGGTGCGTTCTTCTCAGTGTATCACATCAGGAGGCACGTGATGTCAGCCTATCCCACCATTGATGATGCTAAGCTTGATCACCTGGTCAAGGTGGTGTCTGCCAGTTTTCTTCACTGTAAAGTCACCATTTTCACTTTTGTAATTAATGAGTATTTTCTGGGAAAATACTCTGAAACTAATATCTTATTCCCTGTCAAACCTCCACCCACCAGGCTTATTATCCATTGATGAATATTGTATAAATCAACTCTACTGTAATAATTGCCAAATGGTATAATAATATTTCTACTTCCATTCCATCTACATGTATTGGTTGGCATTCTACTGTGAAGAAGAGCTTTCTCTTCTTATATTCATTTACATATATATATATATATTTTTTTTTTTTAAAGATTTTTATTGGGGAATTGGGGGATGGGAACAGCGCTGGAGAATTGGGGAAGGGGAACAGATAAGTTGCTGTCCTTTTGTTCTTCAGTCTAGTTTGAAGGACGTTGCTCCACTGGCCCAAGTTGGCACCATCATTGCACTCTTCTCGGGCAAAGCAGATCAGTCGCCGACTTCTGGACGGCCGCTCATAGCAGCTGCTGGCCGTTCACGCTGGCTGCTGGCTACACACGGTAGCCCATGGCAACTCACCTGCTGTACTCACGGCAGCTCAGCTCCAGGTCGAGCTGTTGTTCAGCATCTTAGTTGTAGAGGGCAGTGTCACTGGCCCTCATATGTGGGATCCGAACCGGGGCCCTCTGGCAACCCAAGCCAGCTCTTAACCAACGGGTCACTCTACCGGCCCTACATATATATTTATTTATCATGGATTCCTGTTTCAGTCAGTGTTTGTAATCCATTACTATCATTGTTTATTTTGTTGTTCAAATTTGTCCCAGATTTTTTGAGTGGGCAATTCTTTAAGATGGTTTCCATGCCATTTTGACATGTATCCATTATCCTTTGAGGGTAATGATTGGGGGTCATTACACTACAAAATGATTGGGGGTCATCTTGTACTTTCCCTAGGTCAGGGCTGGGAACCAAAGGTAGCCAGACAGTAGGAATACACAGCTGAGGTTACCCCAAGGTCACACCAAAGTCACACCACAGGAACCTGCTGGTGAGAATTGCCCTGTTGGCACAGCCGCCCACTCCTCATGGTTTGCAGGTGCAGTGATTATGACTGAGCTCTCTCTGAGTCTTGTTTACACTAATTTGAGATTTAAAGTCAAGTTGGGAGCATTCCAGTTGTTTGGATTAGGCCAAGTGGCTACTCCTTGACTGCGAAGAAGTGGGAGGGAGGATAAATGTCCTTCCACAGCTGCCAGAAAGAGAGTAGAGCCTCAACTTGCTAATATTGTCCACAGTAGGGGACTGTGCCGAAATAGAAAGATGATTTGAATACTGGGTGACCAACAGCCCCTTTCCCCAATATCTACTTCATAGTTGGGGAGACAGAGATACAGACATAAGCAAAGGAGAAAGTTGGAAAGATTATGCACCAAACCAGTGGCAGGCTGGTAAATGTTTAACAAAAGCTCCCCAGGATGAAAACATCCCTGATTTATAGTGTTCACCTATTTCTATTGTGTAAATACTCTCACCCTGGCCAATTTCAAATGTGACATCATTGAAGACAGAATTGGGAAGAGAGGTGCAGTAGGTCACCATTACATAGCATTTCTACTGTACAGATACTATAGATATAAACCACCTCAAGAGATAAGAGGAAAATACAGTAAAATAAATAGGACGTACTGAGTTTTGAGTATCTGTCACCTTTGCTTTAATAAAATGTATTTAGTTGTGAGTTTTTGTAATTTAATTTTTAATTAAAGCTGTGTTTAACCACTGGAATGGACGATTCCAGAAAATTCAGCAGTTGTCTCTCATGAGCCAGTGTGAGGCACCAAATTGTCTCAGCATTTTTCCTCTGATGGTGGGGAAGGCATGCTTTTATTCACTTATTTTTTACTTCATGTTAGTTTTAAGTGGTAGAATTAGGAGTGTTTCAAAAAATTATATGTGTATAAAAATGAATCCACAGAAAGTTTGGCTCTTGTTTCTCCACACTCAGTGGAGAACAGTGTCAGCGGGCTTCCCTGACCCCTCCTCCAACCGATTTATGCAAAAAGCTGCTAGGTTATGATCTCTAAAATGTAACTCTAGTTGTGTCACTCCTTTCCCAAAATATTCAATCACACTGAATACAAATTCTCAGGCAGGATTTGAGCTCTACTTCCTTTCCAAACATCTTCCAACCCTCCACCTCTTGTCAGGGGTTTTCGAACCCCACATAGTCCCCGTTCCACTGAGAGGGGTGGCAGTGGGCCAGCTGAGGGCCTGTGGAGAGGACAAGGCATGAGCCCACAGCCCCTGTTTCCATTACAGCAGCTCTGACTCCATTTCACATATTCCAGGTAAAAGTTCCCTTGGGGAACAAAAGGCATTGTGTTGCTAAAAAACAAATGTTTGAAATGCACTATTTTAATCCAACATCCTGGTTCATCCCGGTCAAGTACTCTGAAATCTGCATACTTTGTTTAGGCATCTCCTTTGTTGATTTACATCAACTGATGGTTTATGGAGTACTTCCTATGTGCCAGGCACTGCACATAAAGCAATGGACAAGATAGTCTGTCCTTCCCTGGGGAGCCTACAGTTTGGAGGAGTGACAATAGATATTAGAAGAAATTAAAAAATAATGGCTTTCCCTTTCTTTCCTCTCACCTATCATTTGAGGTTTATCTCAGAGGCCACGGGTTTTATAAAATCTTTTGATCTGCCTTTCTCACTGACCAGAAGAATGCCCCTTTGTGGGGGTCCAGGTGATAGGGCCGCTCAGGGCCAGGAAATGTTTACAGGCTTTGGAGATGGGCAGCCCTGACTCCCCCAGGCCCAGGTGGGACTGCAAGAAAACAGCTTGTTTATGTGAGTTGCTTTTAGTGTGCATGTGTGTGCCGGCACCATGACATTATTGTTATTGTGTTATAAAAGCCCCAGTTCTGCTTAATGGGGTTGGGTTCTGGCTGCTGCTGCTGGGTTCTGAGTTCTGCCTTTGCTGCTGCTGCTCTGCCTTTGCTGAATAAAGTGTTGCTGCATTCATGTCAAAGACTCTGCAAGGCTTTTTTATGTCTGGGCATCTCACCACTGAAACCATCCCTGCTTGAAACATTCTTCCCGACACCCTTCCATGTAGATTTTTGTAAGTCGAGGATGTTTGTTGTTTTTCCTGTCCAACATCCATCCTCTTACCTGGTGGTTGTACCTGGAACAGTCTTTGGGAACCATCTCTCCCCACCCGTCCCAGATCACTGGGGTCCAACTGGTCTCCAGGAGTGGGCAAGTGACCGAGGCTTGGCTGATGAGCACAGGGAATCCTCCTTAGTCCAGTGATTGGTTCAAGTCTGGCCACCCCTCTGGCTACAAAGATTGATTTGGGAGGGATAAACTATCTCAAATGGCCCACAGTGAATCCCAAATGTGTAGGAACTTCAGGAAACAGCTCTCTTTACCACTGAATTTAAGCCCGAAAAGATATAGACCCAGAATTTTTGGCAACAATCTTGTGCTGTGGGGAGTGAAGCCAACATGGAGAAAAGAAGAGCCAGGTGATGGGAAGAGACAGGACCCTGGCAACGCTAAATGCCTGGGTCAAGCCACATCCAAAGCCATCAGGTGACCCTTTGTCATTTTAGTTCCTTAAGCCAATAAATGTCCCTTTTTGCTAAAGTAATTTTAAGTCAGGTTCTCTAAAAGAATATTGAGTAATTTGCCATATCAGAGCAATGCTAATCTGAGCTGTCTAAAGCCAAAGGCTGGTCATTTTTTTTTTTGGCTCCAGCCCATCTGCTATGAAGGAGCCCTTCTCTCTCTCTCTCTCTCTCTCTCTCTCTCTCTCTCTATTTCTCTCCAGTAAGTTCTAAAGTCCCCAGGAGACTCTTCGTGTGTGGTCAGCAAGCCAATTATGTCTTTTCTTTCTCCCTAACTAGGCTCTCTGGGGGTGAGGAGGGGCCCCCATTTTTTTCTGCAGAAGCAGAGAGTGGTAACCCTGTTTCAGCCACCCAGCAAAACAGCTGGGAGATAGCCACTATTGACGCCACCATATCCTCATCCTCTTAAGGCACTTGAGATCTGGGTCCAGGAAGATGAGGTCGCTGGTGCCCCATCCAAGGGCACACGAGTGCTTGCTGCACTTGCCCCTTTTTCTTCATAGTTCCACTTATGGGCCGCTTGTCTTGTGTCAGGCACTATGCTGGGCATTTTATGCTCATTCTCATATGTAACCCTCATAGCAACACGAGGAGTGGAGATAATTACCGTATCCCCATTGAACAGATGAAAAAACAGAAACTCAGAAAGTTCAATGACTCAGCCAGGGCTCCACAGTTAGTAAGTGACAGAACAAGTTTCCAAGACGTGCTTAAGCATTGCCCCACGAATTTTGGTCACTAGAGATGGACAGATAGCAGGAAGCGCAAGCCTAACCGGGGAGGGGGACGAAGAAGGAACATTTGGGACTGTAAGAAGTTGGAATAGTCTCTTCAGAAGCTGCTTAGGCGTGAGACTGGGCACCATCCCGGGGCCAGGCTAGAGCTGAAGTGTGCCAGGCGGCGACCCATGTGGCCAAGGGATTTTCCGCGCTCAGGGAATCTGGCGTGCCAGGTGGGGGCGGTTGGTGGGGCGGGGCTTCTCTGGCCCCGCCCCGTGCCCAGGTAAGGCGCCCGGGGCCGGAAGGGATAGTGCGCTCCCGCAGTGCTTGCGAGGTGTTGGGTGCCTTGGCTGTCGGACTAAGACTGCTTGGCGTCCCAGGACTGGTCCTGCAGGCCGGGCTTTTGGCGGGGGTGGACGAGGAGTGCGCCGTGCCCTGCCCAGCCCGGCCCAGGTGTCGTCTCCGGGGGCGGAGTTTGGGAACTCCGCAGCGTGAGCTTCCCAGCCCGGCAGGCGGGCGGGCGGGTGTCGCGGGACTGAAGCCGAGGAGACAAGGCAGAGCCGGGCGCAGGGGGAGTGCACAGGGTGGGCAAACGCGCCCAGCCGCCAGCATGTTCACTCGAAACCACCGGAGCCGGGTCACCGTGGCTAGGGGCTCCGCCCTGGAGATGGAGTTCAAACGCGGCCGCTTCCGACTCAGCCTGTTCAGCGACCAGCCGGAGGTGAGAGCCCCGCATTACGCTTTCCCTTCCCCTCCCGGACTCCTGCGGCCCCGGCCGCCTCTCCCCCGCCCTCGCGCATGCCGGGGGGCGGAGACGCCGCTGGCTGTGTCCAAACCCGTGGTTGTTGACTTACAAAGTCGGGCGCGGACAGTCTGCACGTTAATCGGATTTGTGTAACCCCAGACACTCCCTAGTCCAGTTGGGATGATTTGCCTCTGCCCGGACAAACTCCGGTTGGACTCAATTTAAGGGGGGCCATGAGCTCAATTCCCCAAATGTGCCAGGCCCCTCCTGGGCATCCCCGCGCAAAGGACGGTAGGCAGCTAGGCGGGACCCAACAGCTTGGACTCTTGGCTTGGGCGCCCGCTCCTTTCCTGGGCCGCCAGCCTCATCTTGCAACCTGTCTCAACTGTCTGGGACAGCCTCCACCAACAGTCTCGACTTCCAGGCCAGGTCTGCCCACTTCGCTGACGTCCTCCCCAACCGCTCCTCTGTGCCTCTCCCTGAAAGGCTGGGATGGTGTGAGTGTGTGTGTGTGTGTGTGTGTGTGTGTGTGTGTGTGTGGTGTCCCTTTTAATGATTAGGTGTTATTTGCCACACTCACTCCTTTCCTGGGGATTGAGGGGAGTCCAGCCTCTAGTCTGACAATCTCCCCCCCCCCCCCCCCCCCGGGCCCAGCGCTTTTCATGGTGCCCAGGTCTGAGCCCTACCTGTGACTCCCTAACGAGGCTTCAGAGGGCCTGAGCTAGGGCTGAGAGAGTAAGTGACGACAGCTAAGAGGCTGTCTCCAAGGTCAGCTCTCCTTCCCTGCTGGGCCTGGAAGGGTTAAATGAGGGGGCCTTTCTCCCGCCCCACTCGCTCTCCAGCGGGGATTCCAGGCCTGGCTTTTGCCCTTTCCCCCCCAGCCTGCCCAGAACAAAGGCCCTTTCACACCCGTGTCCCGGTGTCCCGGGCCTTCTCTGACTCAGAAGCTAGTGGGTTTTGGGGACAGGGCCTTTGTCGGGTCTCCCACAAGCAACCCCACCCCGGGCTAGCGTGGGAGAATGAGGGGCCTGGCCCCGGGACCAGGAGGGAGGGGCCTATGAGCTGGGGCCGCCCGGGGATAAGCCGGGCCTTTGCGGGCCAGTGCGGAGGAGCCGGGGCGGAGCCGCAAGGCCCGGCCGGCCAGGGGAGTGTGACTCCGTGGGCCTGGGGTGGAGGGGTGGGGGCGGGCAGGCAAAACTGCAGCTGGCTGGGAATCGGGGCTGGTTTCCTGTCTGGAAGGGAAGGGGCCCGCAGAGGGGAGCGGGGGCAGCAGCAGACAGGCACACCCCTGCCTTTCTCCCTCCCTCTTTTCCCTTCTGCTGGAAAAGCGAGGTAATTGTAAGCCGGGGTGGGATGGGGTGGCGGGCTGGATGGGGCTCCCAAGTTGGAAGAGGTGGCCCTGGGGGTTGGGCTGCATTTACCCCTTTGTCCCACTCCCAGGGCTCACTCTCCCAAGTCCTCACTTCCATCCCTCTTCTTCCTCAAACTAAGCCAGAACTCCTCTCTGAAAGCTCCAACCTCCTGACAAACTCCAGGATTCTGTAGAACCTGCATGAGGCGTCCCCTCCCTGCCCCCTTCCAGCTGTGCCTGCCCCTCAGGCCCTACTGGCACACAGATTCTCTGTCCACCCGGCCAGGGATGTGGGCGGGGGCTGGGGAGGGGCCAGAGTCGGAATGAAAGGGCCTTTTTCTTCCACAGCTGGGAGAACAGCTGCCACCAAAGCAAGACTGGACACTCTGTGCCCAGAGCCCCTTCTGCAGCTGGCCTCCCCTCCGGGGACCCCACTTATCCTCACCTCGCTTTCCTTTCCTCCCGTGCCTGGCTCCCACCAGGGCCCTGGAACAGTGGTAGGCAAGGAAAGTTTGTTGCAACAGCCAGAGGGGTCTAACAGGAGTGCAGAGGGACAGGGGCAGCCTCTGCCCTCTGCCCAAGAGCTGCCCACCTCTTTCAAGACCAGGGGAGCAGTGGGAGGAGGAATTGTGAGGCAGCGTGGTACCTGCCAGCCCCCTCCGTCTGGAGGGTCTGACAAGGGAAGAGGCACTGGGGGGCACAGAGATGCAGGACAGATTGCACATCCTGGAGGACCTGAATATGCTCTACATTCGGCAGATGGCGCTCAGCCTGGAGGTAATGTCCTGCAGCGCCCCCCACCCCCACCCCAGTGCATCTATGCATGCATCCCATCCCCAGTCTCTGCCCTGCCCATCCCTGCTGGGGCTGAGGGGGAAGGTAGGCCTGCTTAAAGTGGGGAGACGGACAGGTGGTTCTGTATGCCTTGCATGGCCTTCACAGAGAAGGGGAAGGGGACTCTGGGTCAGCATGTAAAGATTTTGCTGGCTCTGGAGATGGCAGGGAGCTGCTTATTCATTTATTCTTAACACATTCATTGAACACTTACTATATGCCAAGCTCCCTTCTAGATCATGGGATACTTCAGTGAACCAGACAGAAAAGATCCATTTGGCTGGGGCACAGACAATAAACATCAAACATATAAGTAAACTTACATAGTGAAATTATGATGAAAACAGGGGATGTAATCAACAAGAGGTAGGAAGGGCAGCATTGGATGTGGAGGTCAGGAAAGGCCTCGGTGATGAGACCGTTGAGCTGAGACCAGAAGAATTTGGAGATATGTGAAGATTGAAGGAAAGGCTTTTCAGACAGGGCACAGAAAGCTCAAAGACTCTTGAGTGGGTATGAGTTCCAGTTCCAGTGTGGCTGGAACATAGTTGGGGTGTAGCTTATGGGCAGGGGACAGATGCAGGGCCTTAAAGGCCATATGAGGCACTTAGATTTTACGCTTAATGTGATGTCGGCCCATGGAAGGGTTTTAAGCAGAAAGACGACTCATCTAATGTTTTAAAAGGCTCAGTGGGGGTGGGAGTGGGAGAGAAGAGGGTTGGCAAGAGAGATAGCAGAAGACCACTGGATGGGAGGTTGTTACAGCATCAGAGGAGTGAACCTGGTGACGTGGATGAAAGTGCTTGTGGTGAAGACGAGCAGTGGGTAGATTTCAAATGATTGTGGTAGATCTGACTGGGCTTGCTGATGGATTCGATGTGAGGGTTGAGGCAAAGAGGACTCCAGGATGATTCCTAGGTATGTGGCTAAAGCAACTGGGTGGTGTGGTCATTGACTGAGATGGGGAAGATGAAGGAAGCTTTGGAAATGCCCATCGGGACCAGGCAGAGGTTTTCTGCTGAGGAGGTCAGAGGCAGGATGGTAGAAAGTCTAGATCAAGAATGGCAATTTATTTCACATGTGTCTCCCCTCTCAGCCCAAACCCCAATTCTCTGATCATAGTAGACATTACTAGTCACTCATGGCACTCTTTACCAGCAAGCCCAGATATGGCCTCAGAATCTTTCTCAGCACAAGCTTGGCATAAATTGTGCGGGTTGTTTTCTTCATAAGGGTGCCAGGCAGAGGCAGGAGTCCTGGCTTGGTTTTTAGGCTGCATCAGGAGGAGGCACCTTTATCTTATCTGTTCGCCTGGAGAGGGTCACCTTTTTCTAATATGCAGAAAGGTGCCCAATGAGCCTGTTGAGACTCTGACACTACCCGTTGTCCTGTTTGGTACATGACATAAAACCTATTTGTCATCCTAGGTCTTCAGCACTGTGCATGTTATTAGTTACATGTGGCTATTTAATTTATAATTTAGTTAGTTAAAATGAAATAAAATAAAAAAATGTAGTTTCTTAGTTGCTCTAGCCGCATTTCAAGTGCTAGATAACTACTGAATATTTCCATCACTGCAGGAGATTTTATTGTTCAGAGCTGGTGTAGGTATTGAAATGTTTAAATTGTGCATCTTCCCCACCCCCACTCCCAAGTAATTTTTCTTCATGGGAGGTCTGCCCAAGTTCTGGGGAAGAGGAAGGACCTTAGATTTCACTTTTGTCACCTGTCCTTCAGCTATGGGCTGAGGAGGCTGTGTTCTTTCTCCACAAAGCTCAGCAGTACCCTTCCCTCCTCCCCAAGAGAGACCCATTGATGTTTCAGGGATTGGCAAGAGAGGTAGTCATGGAAGAGTCAATCCAAGACGACTTCCTAGAGGAGGCAACTTAAGCTGCAAGTAAAGGGGAGGTGGGAGTGAGAGAAAGGTTGTTTTTAAATATGTGCTGGGCCCAGGTAGAGGTTAGACTTTCCCACTTAATCCTCAAACAATGCTGTGAAGGAGGTAGAATACTCCCCCCAGTTTACAAACTGAGGCTACAGAGATTAAATTCTCACAGCTAGTGAAGTTCCTAATCTAGGATTTATACTTAGCCCTGGTAGAGATTCTGAAGGGAACAGAAGGTGAAGCAGAGTAGGAAGTCAGGGACAGAAGAGAGTAGGAGGGACAGGAAAAGATGTCCCTGGAGGGTCTAATGTGCCCCATTACTCATCCTTCTTCAGCCCCTTGGGCCCTGACACTGGATGTCAGTTGGCTGATAGCCAACTCTGGCCTCTTTCTCTGGATAGTCTGGTGAAAATGCTGCCTCCTTGGGGAGAGGGTGTGGGCGTGGGGGGTGGGGAGGGGGTGACAAGAAGATATCCCTGGGGTGAGGAGATGAGTGCAAAGCACAGGGATCCGGAAACTGCACCAGGATTCCTGGGATGCTCTGTACAAAGGGTTGGAGCTGGGATTTCTATGCCATGGGAGAGTGGATTTAGGGTCTGAGGGCAGTGGGCGGGTGGTAGCAGGGGTGTCTGGGCCCCTAGTCAGGCTCATCCGGGCTAGCCCGGGACTTCTGCAGCCTTAATTATTCCAGTTTACACTCTATCCTCTTCCCCCATGCTCCCGGGCAAGGGGTCACCTTGGAGGGTAAGCGCACGGGCCTCCTTGCAGTTCGAGCTCCGAGCCCTGGGCAGAAGCCCTTTACAAAAGATCGACTCAGGCGCTCCCAGTGGTAGCGTTGCACCGCGGTGGTGCCACTGGGAGCCCAGAGCCCGGGAGCCTGGAGTCTAGCCTGGCCAGACTCACAGAGGGACCGCCAGCACCCTGGAGCCCCTCAGCCTTTCTCGCGGCAGTTGGGAGCTGACGTCACCTGCGCCCTGAGCGCTGCGGGCGGGGGCAGAGGTGGCTGCGCTGGCACCCGAGCTGTGCAGCTCCCGGACCAGCGCTCCGCGCGCTGCCTGCGTTGGCGTGGCACGGGCAATGACCAGGGCTAGGGAAGGATCTGTGAGTGCTGGGGCCGGGACGCAGAGGCCAGCCAGGAGGGGGCTTGAGGACGCCTATCTGTCCCCCCTTTGCCTCGCTCTCACTCTTTTGGGGGTGTTTGTAGTAGAAGCTGGATGCAGAATGGGGTGGGGGTTGGCAAGCAGGAAAGCTTAGCAGAGGTGGGACCCTGGTGCAGACAGATAGAAATAGCGGTGCTGGGGGGAACTGTGTAGTCTGGGAGGGCTTCCTTGTGTGTGTGTGTGTGTGTGTGTGTGTGTGTGTGTGTGTGTGTGTG
>NW_017731903.1:608177-657767 GCF_001890085.2 Hipposideros armiger | reverse complement strand
CTTCACTGGCCCAAGTTGGCACCATCATTGCGCTCTTCCCGGGCGAGGCAGATGAGTTGCTGGCTTCTGGATGGCAGCTCCTGGCGGCTGCTGGCCGCTCACGCTGGCTGCTGGCTACACACGATAGCCCATGGCAACCCACTGCAACAGGGACTGCAGTCTCCAGCGACTCATAGCAGCCCAGCTCCAGGTTGAGCTGTTGTTCAGCATCTTAGCTGTAGAGGGCAGTGTCCCTAGCCCTCATATGTGGGATCCGAACCGGGGTCCTCTGGCGTCGCAAGCCAGCTCTTAACGAACGCGCCACTCGGCCGGCCCCAAGTTGGCCTATTTCTGAAGAGTCAGGAAGGGAAACAGTACTGAGGCAAGGGGTGTGAGAGTCTGGCCTTGCCCAGTGGCCCAGGACTAGATAATGAAGGAAGAATCTGCAGGAAGGTGGGACAAAGCTTTTGCAAGCAGGAATTGAAGGTGTTCATGTCTTAGAGAATTGAAGGCTGGAGCCAACAGGCACAGGAGCAAGGGCACAGGGTGTGGAAGAGACCTGGTGTGAGGGAGAAGACAGGTTTTGGGTGGTTACATTTTCCGCCATCTTCCAATCCAGTGCCTTTATTGGCCTGCCTCCTGAACTGATCTGTACAGTGTGATGGGGCTAGTCTTCCACCTCTCTGAAGCCTTCCCTGTCACTCAACCAGAAGCAAACAGGGTCTTATTTCCTATGGGCATATTTATGCCATGACGTGGCACTTACGGAGCAGCCATTAATGTCTGCATCTCTTACCAGCTGGATTTTCAGTGGAGCCCTGGACAACACGGATGCTCCAGTGTTTCTTGGGCGAATGTTACTGCTGCTGAAGTAACATCATTAAAACAAGCATCCCCACCTTTCACGTGTACCATATGCTGGGCACTGTGCCAGTGCTTTACCCCCTGTCTCACTGAATCCTGGCAACCCTCGCATATGGGGACTATTTTTATCCTCATTTTACAGATGGAGAAACCAGGGCTTAGGGAGGTTGAGTAAATTGCCCAGTGCTTTTTCAATTAAGTTTCTTCCCAGCTTTTCAAGACTGGCAGGGCTGTGACTCAGACCATGAGGTTTGTCTCATGTCGAACTGGTGCTCTCCCCCTCTGCTCTGTGCCAAGCCCTCCAGGGCTCCTTTCTGGGAGAATGGGTCTGAGAATCTTGGTGCCTCTCCCCGTACCCCCCACTCTGGCCCTATATGCACAGCCTGCTCAGCCCCTCATTCCTGACCTCCTGCCTCACCTGCCTCCCCATCCCCATTCCTGCCTCTGTCCTCACCTCCCAAGCTCAGAGAGCCAGCATGTGACAGACCCCTCATTTAGGGTGTGTATGTGGTGGACTCTGTAGGTGGTATGCTCCTTCTCCACTGCTCCCTTGCCAACTTGATACTCCCCCCATCACTTGAGTGGCAAATGGCATTTACTATCTGCGTTGGTGGTTAAAAAAAAAAAATGCACATGCCCCACTTCTTATTCTGCAAGTCTAGGTAGGGCCTGGTACTTTTTATTTATTTATTTATTTTAACTGAGAAGATTTAATTTTTAAAAAAGACAACACGATTTCCAATAGTACCATAGTAAAGAAGTGTACATATAAATAAAGTATAATAAATCTGTTTTCCATTCCTGGCTCTCAGTCCTGCAACCACTACTATTTTATGCATATCTACGTCTATGTAAATGCATGTGTTTGTATTGTGCACAAATGGTAGCATACTATAATACTGTTCTACTTTTCTCACTTCATGTATTTTGAAGATTGTTTCATATCTGCACATGTCTAACTCTAATGTCTGCAGTATTCCATATTCCATGGTAGATATGAGCTATAACTTATTTAACCAATGCCCTTTAGAATGACTTTTAATCCTTGTTTTTTAAAACAATGCTGCAATGAATATGGCTTTGCCCACATGCATAACTATATCTGTAGGGTAAACTCCTGGATATTGGATAGCTGGATCAAAGGATATAAGGATTTGTAATTTTCATAGATTTTCCCAAACTGCACTCTAAAGAGGCTGAAGGAATTTATATTTCCCCCATCAAATGTATGAAGGCATCTGTATTTTTAAAAAGCTGCTCTGGTTATTCTTGGGTAGCTGAGGTTGAGACTCAACCCATGACCTTGAGGTACCTGAAATATAAGTTTCTCCTGGGCCGCAGCCCACTTGGGGACTGGAGGGTGCTTCTGCCTGTCCCCTGCCTGACATGTCCTTCTCATCCTTCTCCCCACTCCGGCCAGGACACAGAGTTGCAGAGAAAGCTAGACCATGAGATCCGGATGAGGGAAGGGGCCTGCAAGCTGCTGGCAGCCTGCTCCCAGCGTGAGCAGACTCTGGAGGCCACCAAGAGCCTGCTGGTGTGCAACAGCCGCATCCTCAGCTACATGGGCGAGCTGCAGCGGCGCAAGGAGGCGCAGGTGCTGGGAAAGACAGGCCGGCGGTGAGCGAGGGGGAGATCAGGACATCCAGGGGAGGGGGATAGTGGTGCAGCATGTATGCATTTGGAATGTGGGCCACCCGGAAGCTGACCTCCCCATCTCAGGGACCTGGAAGACACCTTGGTGCTTCACCACCGCAGTGTGCTGCCCAGAGGTCACTACTGAGTAGCTAGGGCTGGATTCAGGAAAGCCAGGGTATCTGGCTGAAAGGCTGGCAGTCTGAGGAATAGTAATGCAAAAGCGCTAATTTGATAACCCTGTTGGATCTGATGCGGCTGGCTGGCTGGCTTCTGGAAGGCCAATTTTCTCAAAGCCAGTTCACCAAATGGCCAATTTGCTGAATGGCCAATTTACCACAAACTGACAATAGTTCATTTTACCTGGGGTTCACCATCAGAGGCAGGGATGGTGGAAGGAAATAATTAAAAAAACAACAACAAAAGAAAACAAAAAGTATTTAAGGGAAAGCCTGGCCCTTCACATAAATTAGATTGTGCATTCTAAAAGGGCTCAGCTTCTGTATGTGACATACAATGACATTATACTCTGCTGATCTGACCGATCTGCAGGGAAATGGTTGAGATGATGTTCTGATAATACTGAAACGTTGGAGAAAATATTTGGCAAATTGATCATTCCAAGAATTGACCATTTTTGGTAAGTTGGTCATTTGGAAAATTAGCTTCTGGCAAAGTAGTCTGCTTGAGCCCGCAAGGCTGAGTGGGAGAAGGTCCCAGTTCAGCCATGAAGGCTGACACAGAAGCCGTCTTGGAGCTCCCCCACGAAGCTCCAGGAAACCCATTCTATACTTGCCCCATAAAGCTGAAGGAAGGGCAAGCAGGAAGGGGGACAGCTTCTACTATGAGTTTGTTGTCTCCTGAGAGGCAGCCATCAACAGTCTCTGCCCTGCCCAAGTCCCCACATGGCCTAGACAGTGTGACTTGAGGTACACCCCAAGTCCCTGACAGCTAACCACATTGCCATCAGTGCCACATCATTTAGCTTAAGGCCTAAGTCGCTAATTACATCGGTGGCATTATGAATTAGTATAGGTAACTGGCTGTCACCTTAGAGAGGGACACGTGCTTGGTGGGTCCTGACACTGGGCAGGGAAGTGAGGAAGGCCGGGTGTCTGGGGCCCTGCAGCGGGGTACTAGGGAACTTGGGGCACTGAGAAGGCTCAGCCTATCTAGCCAGGAGGTAAAGGAGAAATCAAAGCGAGGGGGAGGAGAGAGGTTTGTGGCAAATGGAACACAAATGTTCCCTACTTGGGTTTTTTTCCCCTTTCATCGAACACTGGTCAACTTGATTTTATGACTGACCCACTACCCTCCTATATCTAAGAAGTGATGAGATGGTAGAGATGAGCAGCTTCCCTTATTAGAAAGCCTGTAAACTCCTCCAAGCCTGGGGTTGAGTGAAGAGCCCTTGAAAGGGAATCTCTCTGTGGGCCCCTGTCCCCTCAAGCCCACTGGTCCTTGGCAGGAGTCTGGGGAAGGAGGGTGCCTGGAGGGGGAGGAGTCCTGAGCTTGTACTGTGTGTGAACGAACGTGCCTCTAGTGACCCCAAGCCCAGCAACGCCCTGGGTTCAACCTACACGTTCTAACAGTCCCTCTGGCTGGGGACCTAGGGGCTACCCGGGTTGGGGAGGGGGCGGTCTTAGAGCCCTTGGGAACCACAGCCAGGGGGAGTAGTGTCTGGAGGCCAGGCTAGGATGCTGTGATTTGCCCGCAGGCCTTCTGACAGTGGGCCGCTCGCTGATCGCTCCCCTTGCCGAGGCCGGGTCTGCATCTCTGGTAAGAAGCACAGTTACTCCAGCCTCTGGTGCTCCTTGCCCAACCCCAAGATCTCCTGCCCCATCTCAACATCTATTCCTACCCCTCTGCCCCTTAGACCTCCGGATTCCACTCATGTGGAAGGACACAGAATATTTCAAGAACAAAGGTGGTGAGTTCCACACACACTGGGACAAATCCAGGGGAGTGATGCTGAGTTTGGACGCTCCTATGTGGGTGGTTTTGTTTGTTTGTTTGTTTTTACCCGTTTTGTTCTCTTTGTCGCCAGACCTGCATCGCTGGGCTGTGTTCCTGCTGCTGCAGCTAGGGGAAGACATTCAGGACACAGAGATGATCCTGGTAGACAGGACCCTCACGGACATCACCTTTCAAAACCATCTGCTCTTGTGAGTACCTCATCCCTGTGGCTCCCCACTCTCTCCACTCTGCTTCAGTGCTCTGATGAGGTAGCTACAGGGGAGGGGAGGAGAGAGAGGGGCCTTCCGGTGGAGTTGTCCTAAGCTTGTATCACATCCATCCTCCACCCCACTCCCACCCCTCATGCCTCCCTGGACTTCTCCAGGACCATCCTTCTCTCTTCCTCCCACACTTCTATAGCACTGAGGCAGGGCCGGACTTTGAACTGCGGCTAGAACTGTATGGGGCCTGCATGGAAGAGGAAGGGGCCCTGGCTGGCGCCCCCAAGAGGCTTGCCACCAAACTCAGCAGCTCCCTAGGCCGTTCCTCCGGAAGGCGAGTCCGGGCATCGCTGGAGAGTGCTGGGGCTTCGGGTAGCAGTCCCATCCTGCTCCCCACCCCAGCTGTGGGGTAAGGCCCTGCATTCCCCCACTGCCCTCAAATGCCTATCCTGGCCACGGGTGACCTCTGAGCTGTGGGGAGCATGTAGAACCTACTTTGCACTCCTGCCAGGACATGCAGACAGACATGGATGAGCAGTGGCCACATAGCTGAGAGGCACTCATAGCTGGGCCCAAGCCAACTAGAAGACCAATAGGAATGCAGGGAGTGCTAGGCTCCCGGGTCTTCACTTTTTTGCAGCAGCAAATGCATCTTACGTGGATAGAATGCCATGGTTGGAGGAGGGTGGTGGCCTGGGCTCTGTGGTGGTGCTTGCAGGTGACTGGAAACACCCTGTGGAACCACTGGGCCTCTGAGGAGCAGTTTGAGAACCTCTAGGGCAGCAGTTCTCAACCTGTGGGTCCGACCCCTTTGGGGGTCGAACGACCCTTTCACAGGGGTTGCCGGGTACTCGTATGTGGGCGTATCTGCATGTGGGCGTATCTGCATGTGGGCCTGGAGACGGATAGAGGAGCGGTATCTCGGTTCCTAAGACCATCAAAAATATGTGTTTTCCGATGGTCTTAGGCGACACCTGTGAAAGGTTGAGAACCGTTGCTCTAGGGTAATGAACAGAATGCTGATTTTGAAGACAGATATGGGTTCAAATTCCAGCTCCACCTCCTACCAGCTATAAATTATGGGCAAATTTCTTAACCTCTCTATGCCTCAAGCTGCCTCATCTATTAACTAAAGAATGCCATCAACCCCATGGGGCTGTCATGGGAATACAGTAGGATAAGATATATAAAGCACAGGATCCGGCACTTAGCAGGAGCTCAGTAATCGTTTGTTCCAACCCCTGTAGGGGAGGCAAGCTAGTTATCGGTGGGGCTGCGGGAACAACAGGGCAGACCCACTCAGCCTTACAGCACCTGCCATCTAACATGGCCCTCACTCGCCCTTCACTTGGCTGAGGCCCATTTCTCCATCTGTCCTGCAGTGGCCCTCGTTACCACCTCTTAGCTCATACCACGCTCACCCTGTCAGCAGTGCAAGATGGCTTCCGCACACATGACCTCACCCTTTCCAGCCATGGTGAGTATGTGTGTATGGGGGACACTGGATGGTGAGAAGAGGGGCCATTGGATGGTTCCATTCTGATTTCCCACCCTCCCCTCCAGAGGAGAACCCTGCCTGGCTGCCCCTTTATGGTAGTGTGTGTTGCCGCCTGGTGGCTCAGCCTCTCTGCATGACTCAGCCCACTGCAAGTGGTTCCCTCAGGGTGCAGGTGAGGGGCCCTGCAGAGTGGAGGAGAATGGGAGAAGGCAGAGCAGAGCGGGACCACATGGGAATGGAAGGACTACTGAAAAATCAAGACCTGGGTAGAAGGAGGGGTATGGCAAGATGGCAGGATGCGCGGAGAAGAGGGCGGGCAGAAAGGAGCAGATTTTTGATTGGGGGCGGGGCTGGGAAGAAGGGTGTTGGGGAGGGGGGGTGATTCCCCCAGGAAACCTTGAGTCATTTATGCAGCAAGCTGGGGAGCGGCAGGACTGGGCACGAGTGCACGGAGTCCTGAAAGGCACAAACCTCTTCTGTTACCGGCAACCTGAAGATGCAGACACTGGGGAAGAGCCACTGCTTACTATTGCAATCAACAAGGTGATGGGTCCCCTGGTGGTCAAGTCACCAGGTACTGGGGCCCCAGGAGTCTCTCCTTCAGGCCCCAGGAGGGGGGGCACAGACCTCAGGGAGATGACAGCCTCGTGCTGCTCACAGCACCATACCCAGCGGCAGGGCCAGGAATGCCGAGGGACCATATTCTCCCCAGTCAGCATCAACTGGAAAATGTTGACCCTTCTACTCACCAGCCTCAGCCCCTACCCGTTCTCAGGGAGGATTCTACAGCCAGTTTGGGACTTTTCATCCTCCTTCCATCTTCCCCCTCAGATTCTGATCTGCATCTACTCCACCCTTACCTGGTTTCCTCTGCCAACCCAAGTCCAATGACCCCTCTGTCCCCTAGCCCTTTTGCTGACTTTCCTGCCAGCTTCTATGGAAACAGTGAGGGACCTTAGGCCGCCGCCCTCCTACCCGCCTCCATGGCTTCCCCACCCAATCTCTCTTTCCTTGACTGAGGACCGTCTCATCCCCGGTCCTTTCCTACCATTCCTGTCCACTCTGGTCAGTAGGAGGCAAAGGAGAGGGCTTGGTGAAAGCCCCACAAGCTCCTCTTTCCAAGGCAGGGCTGATCGAGCCTGCCTGAAGTCCCTACTGACTTCTGTGGCCAAGGTGGAGTTGGAAGCAGACCCCTTTTTTCCTTCTGCAGGAGACTCGAGTCCGGGCAGGGGAGCTGGACCAAGCCGCAGGCCGGCCCTTCACCCTGAGCATCAGTAACCAGTATGGGGAGGACGCAGTGACACACACCCTTCAGGCAGAGAGTCGGGGAGCCCTGCAGAGCTGGATGGAGGCTCTGTGGCAGCTTTTCTTTGACATGAGTAAGAGGAAGGGGCTGTATTGAACCTTTGGGAGGAATTGGAGTTTGTTATTTTTACCATAAGCCTCTGTTTCAAGGGTGTGTGGGAGGGAATGTAGCAGGGGAGAGGGTAGCCTGGCCCTCTCAGTCCTGCCCCCCTCCGCCCCCAATCAGTGCTCTCCCTTCAGGCCAGTGGAAGCAGTGCTGTGATGAAATCATGAAGATTGAAACCCCTGCTCCCCGGAAACCACCCCAAGTACTAGCCAAGCAAGGGTCCTTGTACCACGAGATGGGTGAGTGAGTGAAAGTATACTCTGGGAACCTGATGGGTAGTGGGATTGGGGCTTCAAGGGAACCCAGATAATGGAAACAGTCGGAAAGTATACTTTGGGCTAAGGCAGAGCTCTGGGGACCCGAGTCTCACCCAGTCCTGTGTATTCCTTTTTCTTCTCCAATTCTTAGAACCACCTCCACCAAAGTTCAAAACAAAACCCCAGAGAACCAGATTCATCTCATGGATTTCTTTCCTAATTTCTTCTTTTTTGTTTCCCTTTCTGCATGCGGATTCCTGTCTCTTCCTCTGATCTTCACTTGCATGGCACTGCTTTCCTTTTCCTCCTCTTTCTTGATTTTTTTCACCCACTTCTGCCCACCCCCCATCCCTATCCACACTGTACTCTGTATCCCATAGTCTTATCGGACCCAGAGGCTCCAGGGGGCCCAGGTGAGGGGCTGCTCCTGCAGGATAATGCAATCTCAGCTGAGATCCAAGCTTTGCTTTCCTCCTATTACAGCGACAGGTGATGGTCAGGGCTGGGTAGGCCGGGGGCCTAAGCTCTGACTAGCCCCCTCCCCTTAACCCCTTCCCGGTGCCACAGCTATTGAGCCGCTGGATGACATTGCAGCAGTGACAGACATCCTGGCCCAGCGGGAGGGCACGAGGCTGGAGACGCCCCCGCCCTGGCTAGCCATGTTTACCGAACAGCCTGCCCTGCCTAGTCCCTGCTCGCCTGCCTCAGTGGCCCCAGCTCGGACCCACCCCCTGCCCTGGGGGCGACCCCGAACGTTCTCCCTGGATGCTGCCCCGCCAGACCACTCCCCTAGGGCTTCCTGCTCCATTGCCCCTCTCCCCCCGCATCCATCGCCACGGTCCAGAGGCCTCTGCAGCAAAGGCGCGCCCCGCACTTGGCTCCAGTCACCGGTGTGAAAGAGAAAGGTACTGGCAACAGGTTTGGCCAGAAGAGGAGATGACCTGTGTGCAGCTGGGCTCTGGATATGGTGCTGTCTGTAGCAGGTTGGCCAGCTTGGCCTCCCCTTCCTCTGCTGGACTGGGAGCAGGCTGGAGGCGGGGAGCAGAAGCCCCTCAAAGCTGTGGTCGCCGTGGTGTTGAGGGACTCATTCCTAGGGCTGGCTGGGACCCCCTAAACCCTTCCTGGGAGAAAACTGGAACCAACCCTGCCCTACCTCCTGCACTAACCAGCTTTGAGGATGGCACTGAAGAGCCCTGAGAGGGAACGCACCTCCCTTGTGGCTCCCACATTAACCATTAAAGTTATTTAACAGCAGCCTTCACCTGGTTCTTGACCACAGGTAGCCTCTCTGCTTAGTCTGGACATGCTCCATCCCTCCTCTAGGAGCTTAGTTTGTTGTGAAGGATGACTGCTAGCTGAATAATGAGACAAGGGCTAGGTGTTGGAGGTACTTTATAAATACCACAGGGAGAAAGGAGGGCTGCTGTCCTCTCACACGCTGCTGAATCTTAGGATCTCAGCAAGGTCGTAGCCAGTCACAGCAAAGGAGCTGCCTGAGGGATCACAGAATCGGGCACCACACACCTGGGTGTCGGACACACACTCACCATGGCAGTGTTCCACCTGGGAGAGAAGAGGCGCTGCTCAGGGCCTGCTGCCCCAGGCTTGGGTTCCCCACTCTACTCCTCCAGCCCAGGGGTCGGCAAACTTTTGAGACGGAAGAGCCAATCCTGTCCCTCACAACAATTTAAAAATTATTCAAGAGCCATAAAACAAATCACCATTATGTGAATAATAGCCTTTAAAATTTTTATAAATGAAACTATGATAGTTTTATTTTCATTTTCAATTTTACTTCAGAGCCACATGTACGTACCCAAAGAGCTGCATGTGGCTCGCAAGCCGCAGTTTGCCGACCCCTGCTCTAGCCACACATACCTCAATATGGCCACTCTCTGGGCTTCTGCTCAGCTTCCAGATGTGTACAAAGGTGTCCTCGGCCGCAGACAGTAGCTATTTTAAAAAGGCAGGGAAGACGAGTCAGAGTTGGAAGATGCTGACAGGGGACTGGTATAGCTGGACTGTCCAGACCAGGTGTCCAGGCAGAGGCATACACCAAGGGGTAAAGACAAGCTTATACAGTTTCTCAACATCCCAGCACCAGGAACAAGGAATCTAGGGATGGAGAAGGAGACTGACCTTGCCCACCTCGGGAGCCAGGTCCAGGGCAGAGATGGCCCGGGCATGGGCGTTGATCTGGACATGTAGAATTCCTGTACTGGCCTCATACAAACGTACTTGCCCATTCCCATAGCCTGCTGCTACAGTCCCCTGCCACAGCTGCACGGAAGTACATGGGACCCTGCAAAGGTGATGCCCCATTTTAATTTCCCCAGACCCAAGCACACTCCCCACCCTGAAGCTACCTCAGGAAGGCCTCAGCTCCTTCTGCCTCACCTACCCAAATCCTGGAATGCGGGTCGATAATTTGAATTCGGGACCTGACTGCCAGACACATAGCAAGCCTGAGTCATCTGCCGTCACCATGTCAGCCATGCAGTCCTGAGGGGAAAGGCAGGATCAGCCCTTCCCTTTCTTCCCTGCTGGGTCCTACATACAGGGGAAGGGAGGCAGTGTTTATTTGCATCTTTGCCTCTCCAGGGAAAGGAAAGATGTGGAGCCCTCACAGGCTGGACCCAGCGTTCCCTCAGGAAGCATAACATGTTTTCCTTGCATTCCTCAGTCCCTTCCCACACACACACACCACGTGTCAGAGGAGGCAGCATATTTGTCCTCAGTGGATGGATGATGAAACTGAGGCCATAGGGTTGTGACATTCCTGAGGTCTAACAGTCACAGTCATGACTAGACGTGGCCTCTTGACCCCCAACTCTAGGCAGCCAACGTAGTCCCATGGGCCTAGCTCTTGGCCAGCTTCAGTAGAGAATATGAATTAGAAGATACAAACCCTGTTCTCAAGAGATTTGCAATCCAATTAGAAACATAAGAGTTGTCTTTGAAAGCAGGACCAATTCAGGGTTCAGCTAAGGGAGATCAGTGGGAGCTGGAATAGGGGGAAGGCTTCTTGGAGGTGGTAGCACTGGAGGTGGGCCTGAATAGGTAGGACTTGCCCAAGTCCAGAGAAGGAAGCTGCACATGTTACAGCTGAAAAGCATCTCAGAAGCCATCTGTCCCAACTCCTCAATTCATGTCAGCATTGAAAAGTGTTGGGGAACTATTAAATGCTATGTAAATGTAAAGTATCTCTGGCTTTATCACTGGACCTCAGGTTGCTGATACCTAAGAAAGTGCAGTAATTTGCCCCAAGTCATCCAGCCACTTAGTGGCAGAGCCAAGACTTGAATTCAGGTCTGTTGCCTCCCAAGGTGGGGAAGGATCCCGGGCTCACTGCAATTGGAAGGGGGAATCCACTCACCTGTCCTTGGGCAGGCTCGCTGGCAATGTCTGTGATTGATGTTGGGTGCGCAGCCAGCTCTTCACTCAGTACAATGTTGGGACCTTTGGCTGGGATGTCAAATACCAGTACCCGGCCTGACCACGTTCCTGCAGAAGCAGTGCATCCTGGTCCTCCCTATTCTCCAGCCACCATACTCAGCGCTCCCTCCATCCCAGAATTCTTAGGAACAAATTCACTGTTCCAAGATCCCTGCCTCTCCATGATACCCTTATTCTATCCTACCCTGCCCCTCTGAACCCTTCCATGCCTTTTTGGGTCTCTCATACCCCCCTTTACTTCCACCCTTCCCTCTAACCCTCCACAATTTCCTTCAGCATCCTCCTGGCCAAAGTCCACACTCCAATACCCCAGCAGCCCCCAAAGCCCTGCCCTTGGGTCCCTCACCCACACAGATGAAGTGGCCACTGGAAGCAACTCCTCGGGCAAACACAGCCTGTACTGAGTATGAAAGGGGAAAACTATTACAAATAGAGCCCCCTCCAGCCCCAGAAAACTCTCTCTACCCTCACCCGACTCAGTCCTGCAGGTACCTGGAGAGGCATCTCCAGAGTCCAGCGCGTGCCAATAGACCATGACGGAGCCATCAGACTCATACACCTGAAAGATGAGGGCAAGGGCAGGGGCATAACCCAGCTAACCATTGCAGTACTCTGCTGAGTATGTCACATATTCATGTTAACCTTAGCCCATTTAATCCCAAAACAACTCTGACAGAAGGCACTACTTTTATTCCTATTTTACAGAGGAGGACACTGAGGCTCTGAGAAGTTCATTAAATTGCCCAAGGTCATACAGCTAGCAAAGGGGCAGATAGTGGAGATGGCACTTGAGAATTGGAAAAGATGGAAGGAATGAAGATGAGAAATAAGGAAGAGTGGGCTAAGCATGTGTAAACTTTGGGAGTGTTTAGAGGCAAGCCGGGACAGGTCTCAGGGCCTTGGCGAGGGGTTGAGAAGACTTGTGTTAGGGAGGGCAGGAAGGTCCTCTTACCTGTATTCCTCTGTGTGAGGTGAGCACCAGCAATACTCGGAAGGGGAGGACACACCAGTGGACCTGGGGGGGAGGTGGATCAGAGTAGGATGAAGTGGTCAGAGCAGGGGATGTGAGGACTCAGAAAAGTGGAAATTCAAAAGATTAGGGAAGGCCTATTCCTTGAAGTTTGGAGAGGAAAGACAGGGGTTAGGACTGGGTTCGGCAACACCACTCCTAAATCCATGCCTCACCTGGGTGATAAGTGGAGGGCTCACTCCAGCTCCCTCCTTAGCGTGGAGCTGGCGCTGGGCCAAGGGCACACCCTCAGGAGCAGCGCTCAGAAGTTGGGCGCTGGGCCCATGGACTACCCCAAAATGTGTGAGGTTGCGGACAGGCAGCTGCAGCACACTGAGGTTGTTGCACAGGGCGGCAGCAGAACCACGAAGGGGAATGGAGGGCTCCCGGCGGAACATCCTAGGGGAGAGACGCCCGGATCACCAAAAAGAGCAGGGTTAAAAAGACGACAACAGTGATTCCTGCGGGGGGTCGGGGGTGTGCCGTCAGGAAGCACTGGGGGGAGACTCCAGAGTCTGGGTCATGATGTAATGGTGGGTCCCCGAGGACGGTGATGGGGGTCCTGGCATGGGGAGGGTCTCGTGGAGTAGAGGAGGGGAGCCCTAGGGCTGTGTCATGGGGCGATGGGGGAATCCTAGAGGAGAAATGGTGATGGCACAGGACCCAGTGGTCCCAAGTGCCCGAGCCAAGGCGGGTTGAGGCAGCATAGTTCCCGGGCCCTTCCACCCTCCGTTCGGCTCCCTGAAGTCCCCGGCCCGGGTCAGAGGTCACATCAGTAGCCCCAGGTCAGCTTGCCTGACGCCAGAATCCTTCGGTCCCTCCGAATCCGCCGCCACCATAGAGACGACGCACGTACGCACGGCCATTGGGCGGGGCGAGCAACCCAAACGTACGGCGCGTGGCGCTGTTGCCGGGGTAACTGTGGGCCGGTCGAGCGGCCCTGCGCACAGTTTGGTTGTCGGTGCGACGGTTAGGCAGAGACTACAGCATCAAGGCGGGGAAGGTTGGAGAAACAGCTGCGGCGATGGCGCATGAGAGCTCGGTGAGCTTCAGCTCAGCTCGCGGTGCGCCAGAGCCGAGATCGGCCTTTAAGGTCGGTGTCGGAAACTGTGGGCCAGCTACGCGACACCTGGCGCCCGCCCGCCCACGCTGGCGTTCAGGATGACCGAGGAATCTACGTCGGACACCTGGGCAGAAAACCTACACCTGCACCACACTCACTCACACTGTCGCTTCGTTGCACTCGGATGCTGAGGGAAGGGGTCAAATGGGTGGTGCAGGGCCCAAGAACAAGAAGTGACTTGGAAATAGCTAATGCGTGTAATAAGCCTCTTAACGTTGAGGTATCTATTTAAATGTATAAACCAGGTATTGGGGAGAGGTGTTGCTAAATAAGTTATCAATTTTTAGAGTTTCAGAAGGGAGAAATGGATTAAATAACTCTGAGGCTGCACTTGAAAGTCAAAACTTGGAAATTTTAAAACAGATTTGAAGAGCCTTTGTATAACAGTATCTCTGGCATCTCTGGTCAGGCCACGTCTAGGCATGGTCACGGATGTCATGAGAGACTGGGAGGGAAAGTAAGGTAGGGACTCTCCTCTTCCAGCCCTACCTGTCCTGCTCTGGTCAAGCCTAGACCGGACTTTGGGCCATTACCTATGCTTGCCACCAGGGCTGTTCTCACTAGCAGAGAGGGTAAATGAGGCTTAAGGGATTTTGAGTACAGTGTGTGAAGTTTAGAAAACACCAGACTTGGTGGAGAATGAATTTTGGGGAACATCAGTATGAGTCAATAAAGTTGGGGGTGAGGAGGCAAAGGTTTGGGAAGATTACATTTGGAGGTAAATTTTGAAAGAAACCAAGTTCAAGGAGACTTGTGGGGTAGTGAGGAGGCTCCCAAGAATCTGCTAGTAAATTCCTATGCCTTGAAAAGACTAGTCTTTGGGACTAGTCTTTTTCTAAGTGGATTTTTCTTGATTGTAAAAGCATACAAACTAATTATAGATAACTTACAAACTAGAGAAGAGCATAGGAAAGAAACATGCCCATTGTTAAAGTTTTGGTGTTTTCCTTTTCTTCAACACATACTGGTTGACCTTACCTGAGATCATACTTGATATGTAATTTTGTATCCTGTTTCTTTCATTTAACAGGTCTTTTGCAAATTCTTCTTAAAGATTACCTTTAATAATTGCAAAATATTTAGTCATATAGATAGTGCACAATTAGCCATCTATTCTCTTTTTGTTATATGTTTTCAATATTCTGCTATTATAAATTACACCACAGGAAATATGTTGGAGAATATATTTTTATTTTCATTTCAGAATATGTCTTTGAGTGCATATATAAAACTAGATTAATATTTTTGAAGATTAGACATGTTTTCAAACGTTTATTAGTGATCTACAGTTCCACTTTTGTGAAATATCATGTTCTTTGCTTATTTTCCTTTTAAAAAAATTAATTTTTGTAATTTTTATTTTTCAATTACAGTCCACATTCAATATTATATTAATTTCAGGTATAAGGCTTTTCTTTTCTTTTCAAGATTTTATTAGGGAATTGGGGAAGGGGAACAGCCAAGTTGTTGTCCTTCAATCTTAGTTGTGGAGGACGCAGCTAGCTCAGCTCCCAAGTCCAGTTGCCACTAAGCTGCTGAGCTCAAGGCCACTCACTCAGCTCAAGGTGCCATGTTCAGTCTTAGTTGTGGGTGGGTGTAGCCCATCATCCCATGCAGGAGTTGAACCAGCAACCTTGTTGTTAGGAGCACATACTCTCACCAGCTGAGCCACTCTGCCACTTGTTGGCAGCTCAGTGGCAGCTCAGCTCAGGTGCAGCTCACTGGCCCATGTGGGAATCGAACTGGCGACTCTGTTGCTCAGAGTTCACACTCAACCGACTGAGCCATTCGGCCGGCCCAGGTTTTTCTTATTTTATGTGAGTTTTTAATATATTTATTTTTTGATATTTGCTACAAATATTTTTTGTTTAGGAAGCAGTATATAGGTGGGGTCTGGAGTCAGACTTGCATATGAATTATGACTCCACTACTTCCTTGCTGTGTGATCCTGGGAAAATTCTGTAAAATGGGTATAAAAATCATAGTCTAAAAAATGTAGGAATTGAGTCAATGTATGTGACTTTAAGTGCCAGTATTTATTTTATTTTATTTTTAAGATTTTTATTGGGGAATTGGGGATGGGAACAGACAAGATGCTGTCGTTTTGTTCTTCAGTCTACTTGTGGAGGATGTTGTTTCACTGGCCCAAGTTGACACCATCATTGCGCTCTTCCCAGGCGAGGCAGATCAGTCGCTGGCTTTTGGACGGCCGCTCACTGCGGCTGCTGGCTGCTCACGTTGGCTGCTGGCCGCTCACGCTGGCTGCTGGCCGCTCACGCTGGCTGCTGGCCGCTCACGCTGGCTGCTGGCTGCACACGGTAGCCCATGGCAACCCACTGCCACAGGGGCTGCAGCCTATGCCATTGCCAGCGACCCACGGCCGCCCAGCTCCAGGTCAAGCTGTTGTTCAGCTAAGTGGAGGGCAGTGTCACTGGCACTCATATGTGGGATCCGAACTGGGGCCCTCTGGCATCCCAAGCCAGTTCTTAACCATCGCGCCACTCGGCCGGCCCACCAGTATTTACTTTAAATGGCAGCTACTATCAGCTTGTAAGTAGGAATGTTTTAAAATGTAAGTACAGGAAAATGTGACTTATATGTATATTTACCTATTTTTAAAAATTATTATTACTTTTATGCTTAAGCAGTTCTTTCTCACCTAGAGATTATCTGACAATTTAACCTATTTTTTTCTACATTTAATTTTTTTTATTTCTGTGTGTGTGTGTGTGTGTGTGTGTGTGTGTGTTTATCCTTTACTGCATCTGGAATTTATTTAGATGTATGTACGTATATTGTGAAATGAGGATCTAAGTTGATTTGGAGGATGGGGAGGAAGAGAGGAGAGTCTAAACAGCACCAATAATTCCAGCACCATATATTGACTGTCTTTCTCAAGTTCTTTGACCTGTCAAGAACTAGTGCAAATAGCTCCAACTGGAGTTGGAGCTGTATATAGCCTGGGTTTACTGTGTGATCCCAAGCAAGTACTGGTTAACTTGTGTCACGTTTCAGTTTCTTTGTGAAATGGGCTTAGTGAGCTGTTACGAAAATTAAATTATCTATGTCAAACACCTAAAAAGCATCTGTTACACAGTATGTTCTTTTTTATTTTTTATTGTGGTACACAGTATGTTCTTAGGAATAGTAAATTGTCCCTTTTGAAAGGGTTTTCCTTCCTATTAGACAACTTGAGAAAGCTTCCTCCTACCTAGCCTATAGCTGTTTCTCTGTTCCACTCCTGGGTTGCCTGCCCTGATTGCCCTGTTCCGTTCCCACAGAGGCAGGCCCGAGACCGCGGGGTGACCCGGTCCAAGGCGGAAAAGGCACGTCCGCCTACGGTGCCCGTGCCGCAGGTGGACATCGTTCCTGGAAAGCTCACTGAAGCTGAGTGGATGGCACTCAGGGCTCTGGAGGAAGGCGAGGACGTGGTGGAGGACATCTTGGAGGAACTATTGGCACGAGTCATGGACTCTGCCTTCAAAGTCTACCTGACTCAGCAGGTGGGCCTGGATCCGGGTCCTCCAGATCCATTTCCCCACTCCCCGACAGTCCCTGCCCAGCTGAGACTCCTCTCTCGCCTCCACAGTGCATTCCATTCACCATCAGCCAGGCTCGAGAGGCCATGCTGCAGATCACCGAGTGGCGCTTCCTGGCCCGGGATGAGGGAGAATCTGCAGTGGCTGAGGACCCCACATGGGGCGAGGACGAGGAGCCCTTGCCATGTCCAATTGACGCATGGGCTCAGGGATGCGTGCCCGTGCTGCACGCGCCCGCCTCGGCGGGGCTGGAGGAGACCTACCAAAGCGAAGTAAGCCCAGCCCCCAGCTCCCTCCGACCTCCACCCTTACCCCAGCGGGATCTTCGTTCTCCTCAGGGCTTTTCTGGGCTCCTCCATCCTTAGCTCCTCTCTCCTCTTTCCGACATCTCACTACCTACCTCCTACCCCCATCCCGGGTGCATTTCCCCAGGACCAAGAAGAGAGTGTGGACCAGATTTCTTTAGGAAGATCGCGGATGGATAGAGGCTTTGAGGAGCGGATGGAATCTTGGGAGCATTCTCGCGAGCTGAGAGACACCCCCGGCACCCCGCCCACCCCGGAGCGGTTTCAGGAGGCAGGGCCCGGGTGTCTTTTAGAGGAACTGCAAGGCCAGGGAGGAGGCCACCTATCCTCGGCCAAGTCCTTGGACATGAGCCTCCAACGGTCGTCAGTCGAGATGGTTCCCGCCGGCAGTCCCCATTCTTCTGTGGAGCTGTCCCTGGTAGCCAGCCCCCAGGAATCAGCCGAGAGGGCACGGCCCCCCAGCTCCCAGTTCTCGAGGGGGGAGCACTACAGTGGCACGCCGCAGCTGCACGCGGCTGGGGACCGGCCGGAGCTCAGAAAGGAGGAGGTGCCCTTCATGGTCCCCTGCGGTGTGTTGGACGGCTCCTCCGCGGACAGTCTCGCCACGATCAGCCCCTCCGCGTCCTTCCAGCCACAGAAGCTCCGGCGCACGGACTTGCAGCTGAGCTCGCGTTCCTGCGGTTGCTACAGGGCCAGCCGCAAAGCGACGGTGGGCCACTTGGACCCCGCGCGGCTGCCGTCCCTCTGGGTGTGCCCCTCGGTTAAGATTGTGGATGCTGACTCCGAGGGGCGCCCCCTTGAAATCTACCGTAGGCGCCCGCGGGGCTATAAGATGGAAGTCAGGGCCAGATGCCCAGCCACCCGCCGGGTCGTCCCTGACTCCCGGGCAGCTTTCTTCCCTCACCCGCCTGGAGCTGCTTTCCATGCCTTGGGCCCGGGTGTCCAATTCCCCACTGTAAGCATAGGCCAACCACCGCCAGGCTTCTGGCCAAAGCTGCCCTTGCCCAGCCCCAAGAACCGCTTTCACTACAAACACCGGGAGCTCCCCAAAGTAGCCCGCAGCCCCCAACCTCCAGTGTGGCGGGGTGCAAAGTGGTCCAGGGGCTGGGAGGGGAAGGCCAGCCGCACCCACGCACCTCCTCAGGGCCTCTACCCAGGGGACCAGCAGTGCCTGGATCCTCCCAGGTGGCCTCAACCTGAGCTCCACTTCCTCGAGGCCACATCCCACCTAATGTGGGAGCCCGTGTTGCTGACGGAAGCCATGAAGCTGGCTCCTGGTGTGAGCCTGTGGAACCCAACCACCCAGATGCTGCTCAGCTCTGGCACGCCTCAGCAGGAGGACAAACAAGATGACACCTCTCCTCCCACTGAAGAGCACCCCATCCAGACAAGGTGCCCAGAAGCCCCAAGGGACTGTGGTACAGCTAACAAAGAACTCAACCCCTAAAATGTGATGACTCCCCTCCAAGCTCCTGCCCCATTATGAGCCCTGAACCTCAGCTAGTGGGAATTCTACCTACCTTCTGTCTGCTTGCCAGAAATAAACACCTCAGTTGCCTTAAGAATTGGCCTGATATCTGTCAGTTTCTTCCAAGAGTGTGTGCTCTCACTGAACTGGAAAGGAGCCGGTGTCCTACAGGCCTAGAAGGAAAGAGAACACTGGCTTCAGGGAATAAGCCCATTTCTACCCCCAGGAGACCCTGCTTTAGGACCAAGACTACTCACCAGTAGAGGCACTCTGGAGAACCACCCCTCTCCCTGCAAAGGGACAGAAGTGGGATCTACCTCAGCTGAGAGAGCTTAAGAGTCTGCTTTCAGCTGGGGAGGAAGGGGATGACCCTGCTTAGGCACAGAGTGGTTCAAGACATGAGGAATTTGATTTCTCATTTTACTGGTTCCTGGAGCTCTATCAATTCCAAGTTTCACTTGGTGACAAATTTGAGCCCATGCAAGGTTCAGTGAAGCCCTGCCCCTTCTGTTGATTTTTGACTTGGGGGTGAGGCAATGACCATAGCCTGGGCACACAATTTAAGGAGGAACTCACTCTCGGGTTCAAACAGGTTGCTTGAACAAATGTGCGTGCCTCCTTAAATTTTGGGTGCTTGGCTCCACGCCAGCCTCACTGCTACTCCCACTTAGCTTTAAGTAGCCCGCCCTCCTCCTGCTGTAGCACTGGGTAGCAGGCCTGCAGTCTCTGCTATGTCGCTGTGGTCTCAATTCAGCTCCCTGGTCTGGGGCCCTGGCTCTGTCCTCATTTTGGTCCTCCTGCTTAGACTAAGCGTGCAGCTCTGGCATAAGTCTCATCTTTGGGACCTCCAGTGTTGCTCCACAGATCTGACTGGGAAGGTGGCAGTGGTGACTGGGGCCAACAGTGGTGAGTGTTCCTACCACCCTATCACCTCATAGGGGCCTTAGCACCCAACAGCCTTAACAGGGAGGGGGTAGGGTTGGGGGGCAAGGAACAGCATCCACTGTCAGCACCCTTGTCCCTCCGCTTGCTCCACTGCCCTCTAGTCACTTCCCAGACTAGCCTAGTCTGAAGCTGCCCTCCTGTAGGTATGGGGAAGGTTGTGTCTCAGGAGCTGGCCCGCAGAGGGGCTCGTGTGATCCTCGCTTGCCGTAGCCGTGAGCGTGGACAGCAAGCCCTGGCTGAGATCCAAGCAGCCTCAAAGGATGCCTGCCTTCTGCTTGGCGAGGTGGACCTGAGCTCTATGGCCTCCATTCGGACCTTTGCCCGGTGGCTTCTGGAGGAGTATCCTGAGATACATCTGTTGGTTAACAATGCTGCAATCTGCGGTATGTGCCCTGACTTGTTTCCCCCAAACACATTTCAGGAGCCCCCTTTCTAGCTCAGAGACCCCAAAACAGGCACCCCCAAAGCATAATCTATGCAACTGCTAGAACACTAAAGAGCCTGCCTTAAGCTACAGCCTCAAATTTCATTCCCCCATGTTTGCACATACATGTTCCTGTGGCATTTCTACTGAACTGCCACATATCCCCAGATATATCCCCTCAGACTTTGTCTCCTTCAGAATAGACCCTTCATTACCCACTCCCTGTGTTCTGATTTCCTCCCAGGATTCCCCAAGACACTAACCCCAGAGGGCCTTGAACTCACCTTTGCCACCAATTATGTTGGGCCCTTTCTGCTCACAAATCTACTGCAAGGTAAGGAAGTGCCAACCCAGCTTCTCCATTTCCCTGACATTTTCCTGGCTTACTGTCTCCCATGGCCACTTCCTTCTCCTTGGCACCCAGCTGCCTCCTGAGCAATGACCCAGTATGCTTTTGTTGCACACAGCAAGGGAACCACAAATCAGATTAGGATGCTAGTAATGGAGGCAGCCCAAAATACAACCAGCAAGAGGATATAAGCTCCCACCTATCCCTCCCCCAGCTCTGAGTTCCAGCCAGACCAGTAGAATCAGTCATCTCTACAACAGCATCTTGAGGGTGTCACTAGGCCACTAGGAGCACAGACACCAATCAGACTGACTCCCTGTTCTCAAAGAGCTCAGGAATCACTAGGGATGCAGACAAAAAAACCACCACTGCCTTGGGCCCAACTCCTTTGACTTTCTGATTTTTCAGTCGTTTCTGATTAAGGAAGTTTAGGTTCTTCCTGAGGAGGAGGAGGGAAGGGGGTGGCAGTCAAATTCTCCCTAACATTTTTTTCCTAGCTTGTGTAATTGTCTCTTTTAGAGAAAATCAATTTTTTGGTAAGGTAATACATGTCCAAAATACAAAATTGAAGGTGTACAAAAGGGTATACAGAAAAATAAAAATCTTTCCCTCTCCTTGAAAATCAGCTACCCATTCCTCTCCTGGGAGGTAACTATTGTTGTCAGGGTCTCATGTACCCTTTAGTGGTCAATTAATTACATTAACTCCAACTGGAAAGTGAGCAAGGCAAAACTACACATTTATGAATATGAAAGTTTTTTTCTTCTTCCCCCAAATTGTAACATGTGTCTGCACCTTGCTTAGTAATAGTGTTTTTGTTTTGTTTTTCAATAAAAAGCATTTATTTGAGCAAAGGTTGCTTTAACCTGGGATACACAGATTCAGGGAGCAACCTAAATTGTCTTCCTAGTAATGGTTTCTTAAACTGTCTTCTCTCCTGTCCCCTCTTCTCTATGAGGTCTGACAATTCAGTTCGCGAACTTGTTGCAACGATGTTGCTAACCTTTTTTGATACCAGAGGGATTATTCATTATGAATGTGTACCAACTGGACAAACGGTTAACCAAGTCTACTAATTGGAAGTGAAAAAGTTAGAGGAAAACGACCTGAACTTTTCGCTAAGAATTAATTCATGGCTCTTGCATCACGACAATGCACCAGCACACAGAGCACTGTCTGTGAGGGAGTTTTTAACCAGTAAACAAATAACTGTATTGGAACACCCTTCCTACTCACCTGATCTGGCCCCTAGTGACTTCTTTCTTTATCAGAAGAAAAGGAAGTATTGAAAGGAAGACATTTTTATGACATTCAAGACATCAAGGGTAATACGATGACAGCTCTGATGGCCATTCCAGAAAAAAAATTCCAAAATTGCTTTGAAGGGTGGACCAGGTGCTGGCATCAGTGAATAGCTTCCCAAGGGGAGTACTTCAAAGGTGATCATAGTGATATTCAGCAATGAGGTATGTAGCACTTTTTCTAGGATGAGTTCGTGAACTTAATTGTCTGACCTCGTGTATATATATTTTCTTATAGTTGACATTCAATATTATTCTACTTCACCTTCAGTTGTACAGCGCATTGGTCATGCATCTACACAGTCTATGAAGTGATCCCCTTGATAAGTCCAGTGCCCATCTGGCACTTTACATAATCTTTACAACATTGTTGATTATATTCCCCATACTGTATTTCATATCCCCATTACAATATTATGTCTACTAATTTGCTCTTTCTAATCCCTTCACTTTCTCCCCCATGTCCTCCCCTCTCCCATCTAGCAACCAACAGGTTTTTTTTCCTATATCTCTGAGTCTATGGAAGATAGTTATTTAAAAAAAAACACTTTCCCAAGTATCTCTGAACATAGTTCTTTCCCCCCAAACCTAGCACCCTATGTTCTTAGCATCTATCTTGGTGTCTGCCACAATCCAGGGGCCTAATGAACATGTGTGGAATGAATAAGTGAGTGAAAGTATGAATATGTGGGAGACAGCTCTCAGTGTTTCCAGCCTCTCCTTTCTCCCCTCTCAGTGAGGTAAAACATAAACAAGGATCAATTGAATTAGCTCCAGCTGGCAAGTGGAAGAAAAGCAAGACTAAACTCCAAACACTAAGATAAAAGAGGAGGGAGGGCTGATGAAAATGAAGTCTCAGTTCGCATTAAGCTTTGCTGCACCTAGCCTGGGTGCCTGGGTGGGGGCCACTGACTCTCTCCTGAAAGCCTTGGATGGACCCTGCTCTCCAAGTGTCTCCTGTAGAAGCAGGTTGGGGAGTAGGCATGGGAGTTTACCCCAAGACTTGTATTGAAGGAGTGTGGCTCTCTCTCTACCCAGGGGCCCTACAACGGGCAGAGTCAGCCCGGGTGGTGAATGTGTCTTCCTTTACACAAGAACGTGGGTACATTGATGAGGAACATCTAACAGGGGCTGGTAGACCTTTGACCTTCAACCAGAACTATTACTGCAGCAAACTGCTTTTGACCTCATTCACTGGGGAGCTTGCCCGGAGACTTCAAGGGACAGGTAACTCCCTCTGACACCGCTTACTCCTCAACTCCAAACTCTTCACACCTTCTCTCAACGTGTCATGGCATAAAATACTCTCCATATCCCCCAAGCCGGCTGTAAATCTCCATTTGTCATTTGTATGCCTTATATTTCTCTCAACAGCATCTTCATATCTCCTTTTCAACCTTTCCCAACTCTCTTATCACCCGCAACATCCCTCTCCTTCCAGTATTTTCCAATACCAACACCATACATCATGTTCCTCCTAAAGTTCACCCAACACTTTCAAATACTTACGTCTCCTTACTGGCTTAGGTACCACGATTCGTGTAAGTTACAGAGCATTAATATCTCTGGTACCAACCCCCCAAGCCTTTGGTCTCCTCTACCCAATGGACCTGGTGGGATCCTTCCTTCATTGCACACTGCAGAACCACACTTAACCCTTTCTTCCCAACATCCTCCTCTCACTTCACTTTGCGCTCTGCTGCCGCCTCATCCTCTCAGGTGTGACAGTGAACTCTGTGGACCCAGGTGTTGTATACACGGAGATCATGAAGCACTTCTCTTGGTCATACCGCCTCCTCTTCAAGCTCAGCAGCTTCTTCATTAAGGTGGGTAGGTGAGGAGCAGGCTTGGCTTGAAGAGGGTGGGGCAGGGCTCTGCTTCTCAGCATATCCTCAGCAGGCTAAAGCCTGCCTTGTGTGACATCCCATCCTCCCCCACAGGATCCTAAACAAGGCGCCATCCCAATCCTCTACCTGAGCTTGGCAAAGGAGCTGGATGGCATTTCTGGAAAATATTTTAGCAGTTCCTGTGTGATAACTCATCCCCCTAAAGCTGCTCAGGACCATCTTGTGGCCCAAAGCCTCTGGAATGCCTCAGTCCAGCTAACCAACCTAGGCAAGATGGACTGATCCTCTGTGACCCCTGCCCTAACTTGCCACCTCCCCCTGACTCCCAGCCCTTACTCTGAGTATACTTGTTGTTGGCCAGCTCCAAGAATCCATCATCTTGTCCACTTCCTCCTCTTGTTGGCTCAGTGGTATGACAGCTCAGATTAGCCAGGGGACAGTGTCAGCTTCTACTTTATTGCCAGTTCTCCAGTGGAAGTATTCATCTCTTGAGTACTAGGATCTCTAAATCTACCAAGTCCCAGGTTGTGGTGAGGGGGAGTGAAACTCCTTCTAGTGAATATTAAAGGTACCAGTAAGAGGGAAAACTCCCACCTATACTTCTTGGTTCCTAGACCTTTGTGTCCTGGCTTTGGGGAGACAGCACCACATAGTCCTCTGGATTAAGGCATATCCCCCATCCTGTAGTATGCCACCCCAACTTCACAACTTCACACCCCAACAACCCCAGGGTGCTGTCTCCCAGCTGGTACTATAACCAAGCCTGCAGATAATCATTCTACCTTTCTATTGAACTAGCTGCTCCTGGTGATGAGTCTTGCAATAAAACCAATGAATCTAGGAGTGAGAGCTCATTGCTTCTTTTTTGAGGTCTTTGTTCATCTGTATCAATTTTGGAATCAGCTCTTCAGATATCCCACAAACACAAATCCTGTTGGGACTGCATTACATCCACTTGGGAGAACTGACATTTTTATAGCATTGAGTTCTAATCATGAACAAGGTATACTCAGATCTATTTAAATCTTAATATCTTAAAAATTTTAATAAAAATTTCAAAATAATTTTATCCATAAAGATCTTACATGGGGTGGCTGGTTAGCCCAGGTGGTTAGAGTGCAGTGCTCATAACACCAAGGTTGTGGTTCGATCCCGACATGGGTCACTGAGTTGCGCCCTCCACAACTATGAATGAAACAACTAAAAAAAAAAAATCTAAGTTGGCCTAGTGGCGTGTTGGTTAGGAATTAGCTTGGGATGCCAGCTCTGAGGAGAAGGACCCTGGTTCGAATCCCACATATGAAGGCCAGTGACGCTGCGCCCTCTACAGCTAAGATGGTGAACAACAGTTCGACCTGGAGCTGGGCTGCCATGAGTCACCGGCGTCAGCGTAGACTGCAGTGGGGCTGGTCGGCAGCTGGCATGAGATTTCGTGAGCTGCCGTGAGCCCCCATGAGCAGCCATCCAATAGCCTGTGAGTGACTGCCTCAGCTGGGAAGAGCGCAATGATCACAATACCAACATGGGCCAGTGAAGCAATGTCCTCCACAACTAGACTGAAGAACAAAAGGACAGCAACTTGTCTGTTCCCCTCCCCAATTCCTCAATAAAATCTTTAAAAAAAAAAAAAGATCTTACATAAGTTTTACTATATTTATTCCAGGTACCTTACTTTTTATGCTATTGTAAATGGTATTTTATTTATTATTATTATTATTATTTTAAATATTTTTATTGGGGAATTAGGGGATGGGAACAGACAAGTTGCTGTCATTTTGTTCTTCAGTCTAATTGTGGAGGACGTTGCTTCACTGGCCCAAGTTGGCACCATCACTGTGCTCTTCCTGAGGGAGGCAGATCAGTCGCCAGCTTCTGAACAGCTGCTCACAGGGGCTGCTGGCCACTCACGCTGGCTGCTGGCTACACATAGTAGCCCATGGCAACCCATTGCAGCAGGGGCTGCAGCCTATACCTTCGTGGGCGACTCACAGCAGCCCAGCTCCAGGTTGAGCTGTTGTTCAGCATCTTAGCTGTGGAGGGCAGTGTCACTGGCCCTCATATGTGGGATCCGAACCGGGGCCCTCTGGCGTCCCAAGCCAGCTCTTAACCACCGCACCACTCTGCTGGCCTTGTAAATGGTATTTTAAAATTTGTACATTGATCACATATTAAGCAACTTTATTATTTAATTCTAAGAAGTTATCTGTGGATTCTTTTGTTTTTTCTACATAGAAAATCACATCACCTAGGAATAATAATAGTTTTATTTTTTCCCTTTCAACTATCAGAACTTTTATTTCTTTTCCTAGAAAACCTTAATGGATTTTCTAGTACTAAACCAAACTTGCATTTCTGGAATAAACCAAACTTGATCATAGTGCTTCTTTTGTATACATTGCTAAATTTAGCATACTCACATTTTTTTCTTTAGAACTTTTTACTATGTTCATAAATAAAATTGGCTTTTACTCTCCTTAACTTATATTGCCATTGTCTGGTTTTCTTGTCCTCAAAATATTCATTTTATAAGATGAGTTGGGGATTTGTGTTAGTCATCTAAGAAGCAGATACCAAGTTAGGATGAGATGTACAAGAAACTTGTTTGGGAGAATGGCTGTGAGAGAAAATGGGGCAGAAGCTGGGAGATGCACCAGACTCCGAGTGAAGGAGACAGGGAAGGAAAAAAGGCTGGCTGGGAGCATCTTAGCAAGCAGTGGATTGTTTTTCCATTTTTAAACTCTCTCTTGTTTTGAAAGTATATAATCTATTTCTGTTCCTTAGTGGTTCATCTAAAAATTTTAACCTGCATCTTTAACTTAACAGTATCTTTAATCAATATCTTTATGCTTCTTTCAAACAATACAGAGATCTTAGAATTCCCTAACATTATCATTCCCTTTGAATTTATATGCTTTTGTAACCCAATATTTTAATTATATTGTTATTTTGTTAATCTTAGAAATCAGATACTATATTGTTATAGTTGATATTTGTGTAGACTTACACATATGTTTAATATTTTCTTTGCTCGCTCTTCTTTTTTGTGTCTCAGATTTTCCATCTGGGGTTATTTTTCTTCTACCCAAAGTACACCCTTTAGAAGTTCCTTTAATGAGGATTTATAATAGACAGAATTCAAAGATGGCCCCCTTGATTCCTACCCTCTTGTGTACACATTCTGTATAATCTCGTCCCCTTAAGTGTGAGCAGAACTAGTGACTATGATGCAATTTAACTCCTGTGATTACATTATATACCTAGAAAATGAGATTTTGCTGATGTAACTAAAGTTTGTAATCAATCAGCATTGTGTTAATCAAAGGGGAGATTTTTTGGGTGGGCCTGACCTAATCAGGTGAGTCTTTAAAAAGGGTTAGATCTTCCCTGAAGTCAGAGAGATTCTCCTGTTTACCATGAGAAAAGCAAAGTGCCACATTTTGGAGAGGGCTACATGGCCTCTAGGAGTGAAAGCTTCAGTTCTACGTTCCTAAGGAACTGAATTCTGCCAATAATCAGTGAGTCTGGCAGAGGATGTAGAGCCCAGATGAGAAGAGGACCTAGAGCCCAGATTAGTGTGCAACCCTTGATGACACCTTGATTTCAGCCTAGTGAGACCCAGGGACCCAGCTAACCTGTACTCAGACTCCTGACCCACAGAAACTGGGAGACAATAAATGTGAACTTTTAAGCCACTGAGTTTGTAGTAATTTGTTATGCAACAATAAAAAACTAATACAGGATCTAATGATAGTAAATTTCCTTAGTGTCATTTGTTTGATTTTTTAAAATGTACTTTACCTTCATTTTTGAGGAATCATTTTGCTGGCTAAGGAATTATAGATTGGTAGTTATTTTCTCTTATTTTAAAAAACATTTGGGGCCGGCCGAGTGGTGCGTTGGTTAAGAACTGGCTTGGGACGCCAGAGGGCCCTGGTTTGGATCCCACATATGAGGGCCAGTGACACTGCCCTCCACAGCTAAGATGCTGAACAACAGCTCGACCTGGAGCTGGGCTGCGAGGGCATAGGCTGCAGCCCCTGCTGCAATGAGTTGCCATGGGCTACCTTGTGTAGCCAGCAGCCAGCGTGAGCGGCCAGCAGCCGCTGTGAGCGGCCGTCCAGAAGCCAGCGACTAATCTGCCTCACCCGGGAAGAGCGCAATGATGGTGCCAACTTGGGCCAGTGAAGCAACGTCCTCCACAACTAGACTGAAGAACAAAACGACAGCAACTTGTCTGTTCCCCTTCCCCAATTCCCCAGTGCTGTTCCCATCTCCCAATCCCCCAATTAAAAAAAAAAATCTTTAAAAAGAAAAAATTTTGCCTTCTGGCTTTCATTGTTGCTGCTGAGAAATCAGATGTTATCTAACAGTTGCTTTGTAGGGAATCTGCCTTTCCCTCTTGCTCCTTTTTAGATTTTATGTTTGTTATTATTTTTCTACAGCTTCACTATTATTAATCCAGATGTGCACTTCTCTTTGTTTATCCTGGTGGGAATCCCTTGGGTTTCTTGACTTGGAGGATATATATATATATATATATATATATATATATATATATATATATATATATATATATATATCCTGTGTTTGTCTTTAAATACAGCCTCTCCTTTATTATCTTTCTTTATGGAATTGCAATTCGATAAAGGTTGGACCATCTCACTTTATCTTTTGTATTTTTTAACTTCTCTTTCACATTTTCCTTTGTCTTGTATGTTAAAGTTGCATTTTAGTTCATTTTTTAGATCTATTTTCCAATTCACTAATTATCTCTTTAGCTATGTAAAAATAATCTAAATGGCGACACTTTAAAATGTAGTTGAACTGCCATCCCAGAGAAACAGCCTTGCACATCATATGCCTCAGACCTTTGGAATGTTAAAACAGGGCAAAATAACCTTTGAACTGGGCCTAAAGTAACATTGTGTCCCAAAGAATTATTTACAGAGATAACAAGGAAGCAGATATGACTACTGGAATGATATTTAACAGACCGATAATTAAAAACATTAGAATTAACATCACTTTGTTAGCTTATCTGAACCAATAGAAATGCCTTTCTTCTATTGATGTAATTGTTCCCCTTTTCTTTCTCATAAATACCCCTTGACTTTTTCTTCTGATTGGAACACTCTTTGGGCTTCTGCCTGAATCAGCACTTCCCAAACAGCTATCCTTTTTTTTTTTTTTAATCTCAAATAAACACTTGTTGACTCTTACTTTGAAAGACTTTTTATTTTAGTGTAACAGCTGTGACTAATCTTTTGTTTATGCTAATAACTTTATATTATAATTATTATATTTTATTACTATTTTATAATTGGTTGTTTTGGCAATCTACCTAGTCAATTTTTATAATCTCTTGTTCCTTCTTCATATTTAAATCTCCCTTTATGTTTTTAAAAACATATTAAACATCCATTTTATATACTGTAACTGAAAATCCCAATATCTGTAATCTCGGCAGGCTTGGGGTGTCTGGGCTGGGCATCTGTCATGAGGCTGGGACCCCTCAGTCCTCAAGGGGGACCTCCGCGGCCAAGTATCCCTCCTGAGTTTTAACTGCCACACACAGTGTGGAAACAGCCCATTCACGTCTCTGCCCCTCCTACCCATCTTGTGGAGGCCTCTTCTGTATGTTTTTTGTTATAGGACTTCTGTTCAGCTAGACTTCGGGCAATTCTCAAAGATGGTTGTTCTGTAGTCTAGTTGTGATTTTGATGTGGTCATGCAAGGAGGGGAATACAGCATTTACCTACTCCGCCAGCTTCACTGGAATCCCTAATATGTACATATGTTTATCAATTCTAATCATTTTCATATTTGGCATTTTCTATGTAGGTCATTATATCATTTGTGAAAAATGACAGTTTAATTTATTCCTTTGTATCTTTATATTTTTTCTTACCTTATTAGTTATGTCTTAAAATATTATACAATGTTGATTAGAATCAGAATTATTGGACATCTTTGTATTCCTCATTTTAGAGAATCTAATGAGGACTTGTATTCTCTTCAAAGGTCGGTATTTGTTTTAACAAAAAGTCTCTATTTGTATATGTGGTTTTTCCCATGATTTCTACAATAGAACTTGTGAGGTCCTAAATTCCCACTGTCAGAATAACTTCTTATGGTTGTTCTGGCTTATCTCATTGTAGATTCTTCTTAGTGCATGGCCTTCAAGGTCCCTGAAGGACCATCCTCACATTCCCCACCTGTACTCCAGAAAGAAATGGGGAACAGCAAGTCTGGCGCTCCCGGGGCCTCCTTGTCTCCCCACACTCTCCCGTGTGTGATAACAAAGCCAGCAATGATGAGTACATATTAGGTTCTTTCCTGAAGGCCAGACCCTCTCATAAAAGTAAAACAAGGCAGAGGAAAGAAGGGTTGAAGTTATATCTCTAGACTGTGCAATATGAAAGCCATTGGCCACATGTGGCTACTGAGTGTGGCTAACGAGGAACTGAATCTTAAATTTTATTTAATTTTAATTAAGTAAAATTTAAGTTTAAAAATGTATATTTAATCCAGTTATTGGAAATCGTCTAAATATGTTTGACAAATGTTGCATACATGAATCTACTTCTTCAACTGTACATTTTATGAAATCTAAACCAGATCAAGTATTTCCAATGAAAATTTACCATCTGAATAAAGATGTGCTGTAAGTGCCAAATACATGTGGATTTCAAAGGCTGTATAAAAAAAGTAAAATACCTCATTAATACTTTTGTATTTATTACAAATTGAAGCAATAATATTTTGGATATCTTGTTAAATTAATTTCACTTTTTCCTTTTAACTTTTAAAAATTATAGCTGCTAAAAAATTAAGATTATATGTGTAGTTGGCTTATAATATTTAATTTTAATAATTTTCTCCAAAAAAACCAAATCCCTGCAAAATTTATTAGCCTACACCTCGGTTAAAGGCAATTTCAAAACTTACATTTTTATTCCTATTGGATAATGCTGGTATAGCTAAGCTACATGCTTCTCTCCCCACATTTGTCCTCCCCATGTCTGGCTTTGTCATCTTTGATTTCTCTCTGCCTTTATCCAATCCCCTCTCCAAGTTTCTCAGCCTGAAAACCACCTCTTCCTCTGGGAAACAGCATTCCTTTCCTCAAGGGGAGGGTTTCCCTCTTGCTTCCTTCCCATGTTCTGGAATGCCTAGGATTCTACCCAGATGAGCACAGATGATCTCTATTCAGCACCACAGGTTGGGAGAATGGGCCCCAGTCATGCAAATTGGAATTTTGGAGTCCTAGCAGTCCTGTTCAGGTTTCCCCATCAGAGGAAGCCTCAGGCTGGCACCTATGAAAAAACACATAGGACAAAGACAATATTAATTTTCCTTGAAGACCACTCAGCCTGATGCAACGTAAAAGGAACAAGATTTCCCCTATTAGCATGTCCTGTCCTTTAGACTCAATGGTACCCCCTTTCTTGGTGCTGAGAAGTATTTGGGTCTTTCCTGTATCCTCACTACCCATTCCACCTGAGGCCTGGCAGCTTCACATGAAAACTCAGGACAGCTGTTAAAAGTTGTTATAGCCACTAAGAAAGATGACTCCAGCTCAAATAATACTAAAAAAATACACTTAAAAAAACTTCAAGGGCCAGCCGAGTGGCTCAGTTGGTTAAGAGTTGGCTTAAGAGCGCGAGCTCTGAGCAACAGAGCCGCTGGTTCGATTCCCACATGGGCCAATGATGCTGCACCCTAGCTAAGCTGTTGCTGAGCTGCCAACAACTGGCAGGATGGGCTCAGCTGGTGTAACAACAAGACTGCCTGTTCGATGGTGGGCTACGTCCACCAGCAACTAAGACTGAACTCGGCACCTTGAGCTGAGCTGCCGCCCGCATGGCTCAGTGGATAGAGTGTGTGCTCTTAACAACAAGGCTGCTGGTTTGACTCCTGCATGGGATGGTGGCTACGCCCACCCACAACTAAGACTGACACAGCACCTTGAGCTTAGAGGCCACTAGCTGCCGACGGGAAGCCAGATGGCGACTGGTGCCCTCCACAACGACGACTGAAGAACAACTGGTCCACTTCCCCAATTCCCCAACATTGTTCCCCTCCCCCAATTCCCCAATAAAATCTTTAAAAAAAAATTTCAAGGCAGATCAATATGTACTAATATGGATAACCTCTAAGATATATTGTCCAGTGGAGATAAAAATACGGTTCAGAACAGTGTGTACAGGAAGATGCTGTTTGCATTTAAAATGCTTACGTTTTCAGAGATCAACTCTGAAACAGCAAACAAAAAACTGGCATCAAGAGTTGCTTTGGGTAGGAATCTTAGGGATGGAATAAGTGGGATATGTACTTATATTAAAAAAACATATGTTCAGGGCCGGCTGAGTGGCGCGATGGTTAAGAGCTGGCTTGGGACACCAGAGGGCCCTGGTTCGGATCCCACATATGAGGGCCAGTGACATTGTCCTCTACAGCTAAGATGCTGAACAACAGCTCAACCTAGAGCTGGGCTGCAGTGGGTCGCCGGCAACGTCGTAGGCTGCAGCCCCTGCTGCAGTGGGTTGCCATGGGCTACCGTGTGTAGCCAGCAGCCAGCATGAGAGGCTGTGCAGAAGCTGGCGACTGATCTGCCTCGCCCGGGAAGAGCGCAATGATGGTGCAAACTTGGGCCAGTGGAGCAACGTCCTCCACAACTAGACTGAAAAACAAAAGGACAGCAATTTATCTGTTCCCCTTCCCCCAATTCCCCAGCGCTGTTCCCATCCCCCAATTCCCCAATAAAAATCTTAAAAAAAATAATTATATATATATATATATATATATATATTCATATTTACAATAGCCAAAAGGTAGAAACAACCCAAATATACATAGATGGGTAAATGGATAAACAAAATGTGGTGTATACAGTAAATGGAATATCATTCAGTCTTAAAAAGGAAGGAAATGCTGACACATGCTACAACATGAATGAACTTTGAAGACATAAGCCAGAACACAGAAGAACACATATTGTGTGATTCTATTTATATGAAATATTTAGAATAGTCAAATTCACAAAGACAGAAAGTAGAATGTTTGTTATCAAGGGCTAGGGTGAGGCGAGAAAAGTGAGTACTATTTAATGGGTACAGAGTTTCAGCATGGAAAGATGAGAAAATTTTGGAGATAGTGGTGATGGTTGCACAATAATGTAAATGTACTTAGTGCCACTGAACTGTATACTTAATAATAGTTACAATGGTAAGTTTTATGTTATGTGTTTTCCCACAATAAAATAAATTTGTATGTAGTGCCTTTAAAAACCTTTAAATCTATTTTCATACCATTTCTCTTTAATTGAAGGGGACGGGGGTCATTTCTACTAAAATTATAGCTGCATTTATTATTTGATCCAGATTATCCTATAGATATACCTGCTCACATATGGAATAATATATGTACAAGGGGATTCACTGCCGCATGTTGGCAATAACAAAAAACTGGAAACAAAATATCCAACTAGAAGTGGCTGGTTAATGAATTAAGTGTATCCATGCAACAAAGTACTATGTAGCTGAAAAAAATGAACGAGGAAGAGCTCTACTTACTGATTTAGAACATCTCCAGGATATATTGTTAAGGGAAGAAACTATGGTGCAAGTGTGTATAGTATGCTACCTTCTGTTCAAGAAATGGGAGGAGTAAGATGATATATTCATATTTCCTTGCATTTGCATAAAACATTGAGAGGATAAGAAAGAAACTAATAAGAGTTACCTGTAGTGGGCAAGGGGTAAGGAGTGAATGGAAACGAGTTGAAGGGAGGCTTTTGAATGCATACTTTTTATATTGTTTTGGTTTGGGGATCATGCAAGTGCATTATCTATTCAGAATAGTAATTGGAACTATTTAGGAGATGAAATGGGAAAAAAGGGGGCAATAGTGGAAAGGTTGCCCAATTCATCTTTTCTACCATTTGCCTCCCACCTCCACCCCATCAACAACTTTATGGATTTTTCAGGTTGTTTTCAATCTGAGATTAACTGAGATAAACATAACATCACAATTGTTATATTTCAGGCTTTTTAGATAGATTCACTTAATCTTCCTAACAACCTAATAATATAGATAGTATCATTAACCTCCTCATTTTACAAATGAGGAAACATAGGCACGGAGAGGTTAAGTAACCAGCCAAAGATCTCAAACAGTAAACTGTAGTTAGAATTGGAACCCATTTCTATCAAATCCTAGCTCTCCCAATATCCTTATAAAAATGTCTTTGCACACTTGCTCTGTCTTTCATTTTTGGGGGCTACATTATTAGAAGTGGGTGCACTGGGTCAAGGGGTTTGTACTTTTTAATGGTTTCTCTTTAAAAATCGGGGAATCGGGGAAGGGGAACAGACAAGTTGCTGTCCTTTTGTTCTTCAGTCTAGTTGTGGAGGATGTCGCTTCACTGGCCCATGTTGGTATTAACATTGCACTCTTCCTGGCTGAGGCAGTCGCTTGCCAGTTATTGGATGACCGCTCAGGTAGCTCACCGCAGCTCACGCCAGCTGCCGGCCAGCCCCACTGCAGCCTATGCCGTTGTTGGCAACTCACAGTAGCCCAGTTCCAGGTGGAGCTGTTGTTCACCATCTTAGCTGTAGAGGGCGTAGAGTCACTGGCCCGCATGTGGGATCTGAACCCGGGTTCTACTGCTCAGAGCTGGCGTCCCAAGCCAACTCCTAACCAATGTGCCACTTGCCACCCCTAATGATTTCTCTTTTTTAAATTAAAAAATGCCAAAATGCCATTATGTAAATTTGTGTCGTTTACATTCGCATCATAAGGGCATGAGAATGCCTGTAGCCCCATATCATATGATGGATAACACTGAGTAGCAGCAAAATTTAACTTTTTCCCCCTCAAGCTAACTGACGAGATACGGTTTTTCAGTATTGTTTTAACTAGCAGTTTAGCACTGAAAAGCTTAGCGACTCTCCAGGGGACCCAGTTGCCTGCTGCAAACGAGACCTCCAAAACCCTCAGCGCTGTCTCCTACCCGCCGGCAGACGGCGCTGGCTACGACACGCCTCTCTCCTGTGGTCCTAATCCGCTTCCCAGGCACACTGCGCACGCGCAAATTTCGTCCCAGGTGTCCAGCCTTGTGCCTGATCGCTGTCTCCTTGGCCGCGCTCAGCGCGCAGTTTTTAACCCCGGCAGGTTTTGGGGAAGAGTAGCGTGTTTCTTGGTATCAGAGCGCCTTTGGACCTTCAGGGCGAGAGGGTCTGGGGTGGGCCTAATGGGGTCGGGCGACGCGTCGGGCAGCTCGCGCGGGTGGGGCGGGGCGGCACTGGCAAGGTCTTGGGCGTCGGTCGCCGGTGGGGCTGGAGCCGGGCGCGGAGCCCCTGAGTCGACAGGTACGGAGGCGGCGACCTTGCCAACCGTCCCCTCCGCCGCCCTCCGCGTGTTTGCGAGGTTCCCGGCAGTGGACTGGGGGCTCGGCGCTGGCCTGGGGGCAGCATGGAGCCCGGAGTGCGGGGCAGGGGATGGCGAGGGTGGGCCGCGGCGGGGGTGGGCGCCCGTCTGGGTCTGGGCGGGTCCGACCCACCTGAGTTGTCAGCCTGGCGGTGTTCTCCCGGGATCAGAGTGATTGCTCCTCCGAGTTCCTCCAGAACTGCAAGGCCACCCTCCTTTCCTGGGCGCGTCCCAAGCACCCTGAACCCATTCCGAGCCACAGGTTTCCTGTAGGCACATGGTTGAGAAGTTTGTGTCAAAATAACAAACACCCTCCCTCTCTACTCCCCCCACCCCCCGAGGAAAACAAAACAAAACAAAACATAGAAGTGTCCAGCCTGGGGCCTGGATATGGGTTTGGTGTGTCTGTGTCTACCACTGCCGGGGGCCGCCTTACTAGCAGGATGATCCTTGAGAAGTCATCTTGCGCATCCCTCTAGTCTTTAGGCAGAAGAACCACAGCTAAATCACACAGATGAGGAACTCCACTGTTTTTAAAGAGGCAGTGATTTAGAAACTTACTCTCATATTTTGCAGTGAGGATAGCAGCAAGCCCATATTGACCACCTACTAATCAAGTGTGCTTAACGTACACAGAGTGAAGGAGCTGTGAGGTAGTTTGACATTCTTTACCTGGTGTACTGCCAGAGCCTGAGCTATTGGAATGTTAAGAGAGAATAAAAATTTTAAAGGCATTTTTGTGCTCAAATAGGTTTAGAAACGTCATGGTCAAGTTTTCTCTACACAATATTTCAGAGCCTTCAATATGCTAATGATACTAGCAGGAATCTAGGAGAGTTTCCTAGATGAGCTGTAAATACGGTTTTTCTTGGGTGCTGCCTCTGCTTAACATCTGAAGCAGTTTGGGAAATGCAGTTCCAGAATTAGAAACGCAAGGTTTGGAAGAGGTAGTGTAGGTCAGTGCTCTTCAAACTTTAATGGTTCATACACCGGGGGATCATGTTAAAACACAGATTCTGTTTGTACATTTTGAACAAGTTCCCAGGTAATGTTTATGCTGCTGGTCCATGGCCCAAACTTTGAGTAGCAAGGTAATAGATTACTGGATCGAAAGAGACCATGTTCCGCTTACTGTTCTCCGGAACAAACTGTGCTGCTTTGAGTGAGTGACTTCACCTGTCCAGGCGCATAAAATACGAGACTGGACTAGATCTCTAAGGTTCCTTTCACATCTAAAATGCTGTGATTATAGTCCAGTTTACCCTTCTGATAGCTGAATTCCATCTAAAACATCCATGCCCAATGGCCAACTTGGGTTTGAACATTTCTAATGGAAATTTACTGCAGATAAGTCATCCCCTTTCATCTTGGGGTAGTTTAATAAGGAAGTTTTTGTGGCTGAAATACATCTCTGCAACTTCCATCCTGTGGTCCTAGGTGAGCTCTTGGAATCAAATAGAAAAAAAAGTGTAATCTCTCTTTAAAAGATGACCTTTAAAGTATTAGATGACAGCTGTTCCTACCAAGTTTCCTGTAAGCAAAATTGCCCCTAATTCTTCCATGACAATGTTTCAAATCCCTTTCTTTTACATTTATTCCTTCTGCCTGGAGTGGAGTGAGGCTTTAGTTGGACTTTGAAGGATGGGTGGGGCTTGCCAGACTAGGGAAAGCATACTGAGCAGCTGACAGTAGTGCAGAGATGACAGTGCATGTGTCAGACCCAGGATTGTTTGGCTCAAGTAAGAAATGGTATGTTAGTGAAAGATTTGGGGGAGGTGAGTATATGGGCAAAGCAATATTTTAGAGTTTATCGATTTTTTTTTAACGGGGTTTGTAATGTGGTTGGAAATGGGGAAGGAGAGAGGCAGGGAGCCAGATCTGCTTCACATTATTTGTCATAGAGGACTTAGATTGCTAATATTAATAATGCTTTATATTTATGTATGACATTTTACAGATTACAGATCCTTTCATAGGCATTATCTCATTTGACTTAATAATCCTGTGAGGTAGGCAGAGCAGCTGTTACCCTGTTTTAGAGATGAGGTTCCAAAGAGGGTAAATGATTTACCTTAATTTTCAAAGCTATTAAGTGGCAGAGCAAAGTTATGACAGTGGTAATGGAGGATAAAGGAAGGATGCAGGAGGCAATACTAAGGAAGAATTGGTAAGTTGTCTGACTGACATGAGTGTACAAAGGAGAAGAAATTGTTAGGGAGGAGTCAAAACAGTTGGGAGAATCATACAAATGACAACTGCCACTGTAGGTTTTGCTCTGCCAGCTTTATCGTTGTTAGTGGCTGCCTGGTGTTACGGTTTGGGAGAGATTGTAGTAGAGGATTCTCAGGTTGCTTGGCTTGTCTCCAGCTACTGGGTGGTGCTGTGGAGACTTGGTCTATCTGTCCCATACCACGGGAAATGAGAGCTGGGTCCTCTGTCCCCCAAGGAGGCAAGTGCTGAGCAGTTGACTGATTCAAATGTATTTAGGGCTTGCCATCCTAGAGACTCTGAATTTGGCTTTATATCAGTTTTCTTTTGAAGTTCAGGCTAGTAACAGTTACACTTGGCTGATGGACAAATTCAATGTCCAGTCTGACCTCCCCAAGCTCCTACATAGCCCCAGAGGACTTCACTGAAGCAGAGACTGGACCTTTGTCAACCCCAAAGCCTCACTAAAGCTGTTTTTCCCAGAAGATCTGCATGTTTCCTAGAGCCTGGAGGTCTCTCTGTGGTCCTTTCACCCTGGAAGCACATGCCATTGAAATTTAGTGTCACTACCAAATTCCATAGGACTTGGGGCTGTCTCTGTATTTTTAGTTTCTTAGGCTCCTATCTGGAGAGGAAAGAGCTACATCTGGGTGTGTGTGTGTGAGAGAATCAATGGCTCCAGCACACAATGAGGACATGACTGGTAATTTCCACCATGGTGGTGGTCTTTAAGGGTGGAACTACTCTCTAGGAAAGCTGTCAGAACCAACTTATATCCCTAGAGTCTAATGTTGGTACAGGCTTCTATTCCACATTGAGTGTCTTCTGTGCTCAGTGCTTAGGATACTGAGATGATTTCCTCTCTGCCCTGGAGGAATTCATGATAGGATAAGGGAGACAATATTTTAAATAAAATGAGATATTGTAACAGAGATAGGCTCAAAGTGCTATGTGATGGCAGAGGAAGGAATAACTAGCTCTACATGGAGATGTCAGGGGAATCCTCAGGAAAGAGGTGATATTGAGCTGAGCCTTGAAGATGAGGAGAGAGAATGGCCCAGGTGACATTTGCAATATTTGCAGAGGCATAAGGGGGAAGATAAGTAGATTCAAATGGGAGAACTTCGAGATCAAAGGAGAGGTGATTGATGAGACTGGATTCATAGCAAGACCAGGTTTTTAATGGCCTGTAATGCTATGCCGAGAAGATTTAATTTTGTGGGCATGGGAGCCACCAGAAGGTTTTAGGCACGAGGTGATGATTGTGTTTTGGGAAGCTAACTGTGGCAATAGACTAAAAGGGAAGAATCTGGATCAGGGACATGAGGAAACTCTTGTAATAACCTAAGCATGGTCTAAGGCTGAACTAAGGCTTAGCTCATTGGGGATGGAAAGGAGGGGATGAACCTGAGAGACTAGAGCCAGACATAATTACCTGACGTAATGACTGGCTATTGAGAACAAGAGAGAGGGAGTTGCTGAGGATGACTCAGTTTTCTATTTTGGGAGGATGGTGGTGCCAGTAATAAAGAGGGAATATAGAGGAGGAACATATTTTAGGGAGAAGATAGCGAGTGTGTTTAGGATCATGTTGAACTTCGGGGTGTCCGTGGCACTTAGCATACAGGTGGAAATGTGGGCCTGAGATTCAGAAGAGTATGTGCCGGGCCGGCCGAGTGGCGCATCGGTTAAGAGCTGGCTTGGGACGCCAGAGGGCCCCGGTTCGGATCCCACATATGAGGGCCAGTGACACTGCCCTCTACAGCTAAGATGCTGAAAAACAGCTCCAACCTGGAGCTGGGCTGCCATGAGTTGCCGGTGATGGCATAGGCTGCAGCCACTGTGGCAGTGGGTTGCCATGGGCTACCGTGTGTAAGCCAGCAGCCAGCGTGAGCGGCCAGCAGCTGCTATGAGTGGCTGTCCAGAAGCCGGCGACTGATCTGCCTCACCCGGGAAGAGCGTAATGATGGTGCCAACTTGGGCCAGTGAAGCAACATCCTCCACAACTAGACTGAAGAACAAAAGGGCAGCAATTTGTCTGTTCCCCTTCCCCCAATTCCCCAGTGCTGTTCCCATCCCCCAATTACCCAATAAAAATCTTTTTGTTTTTTAAAAGAAGAGTCTGTGCCTAGGGGTGGTAGGTGTAAGTGGTAGTTGATGCTGTGGGAATGGATGAGCCCAGCCATGCTTACAGAAGGCTGAAAATGACGGAGTTGTGAATGATTGGTGTGCAAGGTGAGAGAGAGGGTTGTCCAGGAAGCTAGGAGAAGAGGAAGGAAGAGGAACAGCAGCCTCATTTGCTACAGAGAGGTCAAGTAGGATGAGCTTGGAAAATGCACCTTGGGATTGGACAGCTGGAAGGTTGTGGCCACCAGGGCTTTTACTTCATTAGCATGAGCAGCTTCAGTGGAATGGTAGGGACCAGGGGCCAGGTCAATTGAGGAGTAGACGGGAAGTGAAGATGGGTTGGGTGTAATCACTGTGAGTAGTTTGGCATGGAAGGAAGGAAAATAGATGGTGGCAGCTGGTGTAGGAGGTTGCACAGACTAGAGGCAGGCAGTTTTTCCTAGAAGAGTCGTGAGCATGGGTTATCTGATGATGTGTAAGAGCCGGTAGAGAGGGTGCAATTGAAAGCACAGGAGAAAAGATGATTATTAAATCAGGTCCTCAGAGGAGGGTGGAGGTGTTGGCCCTGAAAAAGAGGGGGGTCATCATTTCCTTTGAAGAGGGATGATGGAAGAAAGGAAAGACTGTAGGAAGAAAGAGGCAATGATGGTTGTAGATATATCTGAATTTGCAGAGGAATTCTTATCTAATTGTCTCAGTTTCTTTCTCAGTGAGGTTATCTGCTGAGGTGATAGGGTGCTGGTTTGGGCTCAGACAGGAATAGGGACTAGAAAGTAGTAAGGGAAACTTGAAACAGCTGTCCAGAGGAAAGGGAGAGAGAGCAGACTCGAGATATGCCCCAGGAGTGTTGAGTACTTTCCAAACTTAAATCCTGCACTGTAGCCTCACCTTCTTCTTCATAATAATGGCTGGCATTTATTGAGCACTCCACATTAGGCACTCTTTTAATTTCTTTTCAGTCATTCTTAATGTGACTTTTACAACAACACTGTTAGAAAGATACTGTTATTATCCCTATTTTACAGAAGAGGAGATTGAGGCATGGAGGATTACTTAGGCTTAGTAGTACTTAGGTTTGATGAATCTCTTCTGCAGAAATGGCATTCCATCCCCCGAGGCATCAGAAAAGGCAGAAACTGAATCCCAGCTCCCAATTTCTGGACTTCGTGGGGCCAGAGTCCAGGGCTGCTCAGGAGGGAGTCTTATCAGGCCAGTCTGTGGGCATGATTGTGGCATCGGTCGTCAAGGGCGGTGGGGTCACTGTTGCTGCTGGCTTTTTAAAGCTACGTAGGGAACCCTGAAATCCTTGAGTGATTTCCTAGCATCCTGACCAGAAAGACAAGTGACTGATAGTGTATGGTACTGCAGACTGAAACTGTATCACAGTGAATTAGAAAAGAGATCTTGTCTCCATCAGCCAGAAAAAGAATTTTTTTCTGCCATCATGGGACGAGGCAGACCTATAACCTTATATAATAGCATAGATTATTAACACTTGCCTTTTGTGTTTTCCCCATTGGTGTGATAGCATTTACAGTTAAGGTACAAACCTGACTTGAGTGAAGGGGGAAAATGGTGGGATGGCATGGATGGAAGAGAAATGGACTTACCTTTTCCTGCTGCAGCCACTGGCGCATCATTTCCGTGTCCTTCCTCTTGAGGTTGCCATGGATACGCCTTTGCGTGGTGACTTGAGGAGATTGATTTCCATTATGATCAGATGATGACGTGGATTTAAAAAGAGAGAGGACAGAATGCTCTGCTTCTGGGGAGTGGCCAGGGAGCTGCCCAAAAGGCAGTCTGGCACAGCCCAGGTGGCTGTGGCTTTGTTGGCTGCTTTGGTTTTTGCTGAAGTTGTGAAATGGTGCATCTCTCTCTTTAGAGCGCAGACTCAGGGTTCCCTGTCTGCAGGGTCCTAGTGCCAGGGATTCGGTGGTGGATTCATGGGAAGGAACCAGCAGGAACTTGGAACAGGCTGTTAAGTAGGCCTCCTGCTAGCACTGGGAGGGTTGCAGGATTTGAGTACAGGGTTGCACTTAAGTGGCTGTTGCCTTCCTGCAAAAGTTCTTTTATTGAGGATAAGCTTTTATTGTGTAGCTTTTCTTGCTGGCTCTTGGATGTCTGGGCCATTTGGAGATGGGCTGGCAATTGCTGGGTATTCCTGAGGTAGAAGGATACTTTATGAGGGGCTGGAGCTGCATGCAGATTGGAAGTGGACCAGTCTACTTTGATTTCTGGAGATAATGAGGAGAGGTAAAGAAAGTCCATTTAGGGTCTCGGCCGTCTCAGTATGAGATCCATAAAGCAGATATGGGAGTAGGACCTAGCAACAAAAGACTGTATGTGTCTTCTTTCTGAGTTCCTGTGTATTTCTGGAATCCAGCCTTCCAAGCTTCCAGCTCCCAGCCTCTATTTCCCACTCAGTTAGCAGATCCTCTCCTTTCCTGAAGGACTTCTGCCCACCCTTATCCCTTCCCTTTTAGTGCTTTCAGAGATGTACAACTTTACCCTGGTCTTAAGACCTGGATCTTGCTAGTTACCCCTGTGTTTCATTCTATCTCTTTGCAACCAAACTAGTCTATGCCAGTGCCTAATGCAGTTCAGTTTAAGTGTGTGAACCCTGCTGTCAGACTGCCTGGATTTCAAACCAGCTCCTCTACTAGGGGGATCAGGGAAAGCAAACAGTTGGGTTAGCCCAGGGTCAAGTTTAGGTGAGGCGAGACAAGAGGAGGTCAAGGGCTCAAAGGGTGCTGTGGTGCCAGTGAAAGCAAGGTAGAAATGATGCAGGCTGGGTGCCAAAGAGGCTTTTCCTCCTTACTTTTTTCTTTTTAATTCCCAACAATCTATCTGTTTTTCTGTCATATTCTGAAATGTTCTCCAAGACCATTAATAACGTATTTATCAGACACACAATTTTCCTTCCTGTCGTCCCATTTTCCTAGATATTTTAGTAGTATTTGATATCAATGGGGAGGAAAGTGGAATAGAAATCCAGAGAGTATTTGTCTTCTCCCTGGCTGAGGGACATGTAACTCAGAATTGTCCTATGTGACATGGGGTGGGGCCCTGTGGGCTGTGGAAGGATCGTGTACCTGTACAGCTGGTCAGATGTGCCCCCTGCCATTTTCTGACCTTGAGACTCGGGAGAGTCGTTTGACTTCTAAGACTCAGTTGCATCACCTGTAGAAAGGAGATAATGGACTCTGTTTTGTCTGCACGACCGGCGCATTTTGGAAGGAGATAGTGAAATATATGTGTTAGTGTACACAGGTAAATTTGCCCCAGAGAAGGCCCTAAGAACAAGACTTACTGTCTCTCTCCTAACCTGTCAGTGTCCCCTTCCCATTTCCCCCCAATTGTTACTGTTTTCAGTCATTCTGTTATTACTCATCCTTGAAAACTCCTAAATTCATTTGTTTACTTATTCATGCATTTATTCATTCATCTATTCATTCATGCAGCATTTGAGTTCCTACTGTGTGCAAGTCCTTGTTGATGTATCTCTCAGTAATGATGAAGATGATGCCTACAATTTGTTGAGCACATATTCTGTGCCAGGCACTGTGCTAAATGCTTTACTGCGGTCTTATTGAATCCTCACAACATTCCTGTGAGGTAGGCATTATTTCCGCCTTTCTTTTTCAGATGAGGTAATTGGGGCTCTGAAAGTTAAATGTCTTGACCAGAGTTATACAGGTGAGGAAGGAGGAGGACCAAAGCTGTACTCAGGTCTGTCTCTGGAGCCCACGCAGGTCTGCTGCCTCTTTCCCCATGTCTGATCTATCATCAGGTCTTCCCAGGGCTGTTTGGTACTGTCTCTGAATCGGCCCCTTTCCTCTTGTCTCTCATGAGCCTCATTCAGACCCTCCTCAGCCCTTGCTCATTACTGCAGCCAGCCCCCTTGCTGTTATCCCTGTCTTTACCAAGTTGCTCCCATCTCCACTCCATCCGTTCTACCACCAGTTTGATCTTCCTAAAGTAGTTTTCATTATGCTAGTCTCCTGCTCAAGAAGAGACTGGCTTCCTGTTATTGGATCAAGTCCATCTATCTCTACCTGATGGTAAAGTCCCTGACTATCCGTACTTACCTTCTAGTACGTGTAAATATTGATGTGTTTATTTAGTCAATAAATATTTGATGCCTAGAACTAAGGGTGATGGGATCATAAAGAGGAAAAGTTGTGGGCTCTACTTTAAAAGGTTTATGGTTTAATAGAAGAACGCATCTTGATTTTTTTGCTTCAGTCCAACTAGACTTCTTTGATATTCCCTAGTTAAGCAAATTATTTCTGTCTCTATTCATACTGGTTCACAATTTATAGTGTTTGTAGGCCTTTCCACGTATGCAAAAAACAACAACCTATAATTCAAGGTCTAGTTAGATACCGCTTTTCTTTCTAGCTCACCTTTCTCCTGTCTGTAACCCTTAAAATATTTATTGTCTAGGTATTTTAAGACTTATATACCATCTGTTATCATGTCAGGTGATTCTTTGCACTTCTACAGCTTCTGCACTTTTTACAAAGCACTTGCATGTACTTTATCTTACTCACGCCTCATAATATTAATGTAGATATGGGAGAAGAAATAGCCCCCAAGAAGTTAGGTAACTGTATATACCTGTGTGGCTAGTGAGTTGTGAGGTTGTTCTTAGATATGAGCTCCTTTGCATCTCCGAAGGCAGTGTGGTCTAGACCAGGGGTTCGGCAAACTTTTGAGACAGAAGAGCCGCCAGGGGTCAGCAAACTCCGGCTCGTGAGCCACATGTGGCTCTTTGGGCACGTACATGTGGCTCTGAAGTAAAATTGAAAATGAAAATAAAAGTATCATAGTTTCATTTATAAAATTTTTAAAGGATATTATTCACATAATGGTGATTATGTAAAAATATATTTATGGCTCTCAAATAATTTTTAAATTATTGCGAGGGACAGGATTCACTCTTCCAGGGGTTGGCAAACTTTTGAGACAGAACGTACCCAAAGAGCCGCATGTGGCTCACAAGCCGCAGTTTGCCGACCCCTGGTCTAGAGGACGAGCATGTCCTTGGAAGCCTAGAGATGTCTGATAACAGTGAAGAGAGTAGAATGTGCAGAGGATTCCAGTTCAGGCTTTGGTTCCAGTTTGGGCTCCACTCCTCACCTTCTGTGTAACTTCAGAGACTGTTGTCCAGTTCTCTAAGCCTGAATTTCCTTGTCTGTGCTGTGTCTGGCCTGCCTCTCAATGGTGTTATTGTGATGTCCAGATATGATGATCACAACATTGTTATTAGCTAACTTTTGTTGAGTACTTATTAAATACCAGGCAATATCTTAAATGTCCTACGTGGATTATCTTGGCTAATCCTCACAACAGCTCTCTCAGAGCTGTAGCTACCAAGTGGTGAAGCCAGGAATTGGATGTAAGCAGACTGAGTCTAAAACCAAGGTACTCTGTAGGCTGTAAAGTGTTCTGAACATGTGAAGTCCGGACAGCAAGAATGTGCATGGCCCCACTCAGCTGTGTAATGTGATTGGAGAAGGGAGGAGGCAGCATGGAGATTTTGCAGGGTAGGAGTTTGGCCAGGTGGTTTGGCCAGGATTGAAAATGCGGAGAGGTGTTTGGGGGCCTTAGATCCGGCTGTTGGTTACCAGTCTACTATTAGGCTCTCTGGGCTGCTTTATAAAGAGCGAGGAATGGAGGGAGACCCTGTTTGGCCAGTGAAGCCAGTTCGGACAAGGCAGGTATGCCTAGGCCCAGGGTGTCTAGATCCACACCACACCCAGTAGAGTCATGGGTCAGACCTCAGGCCAACCTGCTGGCTACTTAGGGGTTTGGGACCCTGGTCTGTTGGTTCCTAGCCCATGTTAGATGGGTAAATGAATGAAGTGGTATCGTTACATAGCCCTCTGGAGACCTTTCACTAGAATGCACAATCTTACATTAAACATTTTACATTATAAAAGTAATACATACATGGTTATTAAAGACATTCTGTAAAATAACACAAATATAGACAGTAAACCATCGTATCAGGTGATTGAGGTGAACTGGGCTGTGTGCTTTTGGCCATTGCCCTTAGGAATCCAGTTGAACCTGATACTCTTGGGATTCAGAGACTGACCATTGATAACCACCAGAGGGGAGAAAGTGACTGTGGCAGCCCTTTCCAGCATGGGGTATTTGAGGTGCTTTGCTGTGTGTGTGAAGTTGCCTATGTTACTGCCCTTCCTTTGCTGGATGTTGGGCTGGACCTGGCTCCTCTGGCCCAGTGTGAGATTGAAATCCAGACCCTAACCCTAGTGTCATGATTTTGGACCCCGAGTCCAGAGTTTAGAAAGGGAACGGAGAAGAACACTAGAAAGGGCGACGAGAGACCCTTATTTTGGCTGTGTGGAGGCCCTAGGCAGCTGATGGTTTTGAAGTGTCACTTGATTCTTTCAATCTTGCTGCAGCCTCACATCCTGGGGGGGCAGGGCAGTGATGGTGAGGGGTGCAGACTAGGAGGGCCCATCAGGGCTGTGCTCCCAGCCCTAGGACAGTATACTCTAGAGGTGAGTGCTGAGGGCTGTGGCTGGGCCTAGCCCTGGAGTCCGTGCCCTTCTTGTCTGGCCCAGGTGAAGCAGGGGGGCACTAGGACCCAGAGGCTAGCACCGTTCCTGACAAGTCTAGAGCAGCACTAGCGCAGAGTGAGTCTCATCAGCTGGCAAGCAGGATTCGGTGTCTCTGGGTTCAGGAATCCTCGGGCAGCAGAGGGGACTTGCTCCTCAGTCCTTATTTCTACCCCTACCCCTGCCCCAGCAGGTCCATGGACTGGGGAAGGCCATACCTGATGGCTTCTGTGTCTGTCCATGAGGGCCTGGAGCCCTGACCCTCCTGCCTAGGTTTCTGCCTTTTCTCTCTGTCTTTGGCCAGCCGGGGAGGGGGTAGAGGCCGTAGAGGCCAGGTGAGCAACATGGCCCAGAGCAAGAGGCATGTGTATAGCCGGGTAAGTGGCCTTGATCTGGGGTGGCCCTGGGAGGGCTGCTGGGAAAGGCCTGGGTGCCTGTGGACATTGCTGTGGGGGCTGGGGAGACTGGCTGGAGCTGGGATGGGGCCACTCGCAGCCCTGATGGTGTTAGGCTAGGCAGGCTTCCTCTCCCAGAGTTGGGCCCTCTGTGGGGACTGGGGAGGCCTGACCTTTGACTCTAATTGGACCTCAGGCCAGAGGTTCCTGAGGGGGGCTAGACGATCCTGGGGACGCTGAATGGGGTCGGTGGGTTGGAAGGGCTTTTATAGTGAAGCCTTTCTTTAGAGCTGCTTTGTCGTTTGTCACTTGCTTTCTCTCTCTTCTGGCTATGATTGAATCTGTACACACTGTGTGTCCACCTGGCTCTGAGAGGCTTATTAGGGTTGGGAGGTGCGGGGAGTCTCTGAGTTTGGGGCCAGCCCTGATGTCACTGTGAGTTCCTTTGATTTATAGGTCCATGAAAGGTACCCTACATATCCCAGGTATGATTGGGGTCCTGGAGCCCCTGGGAGCTCCTCACCTTCCTGGACGAGCTCTTTGGGGATGGGAATTAGGGAGTGACAGGCTCTGGCAGGGCTCCCTTCTGAAGCCAAGTGGGGGTATTGGGAAGGGAGCCCTGTGGAGCCTTTAGGACCATGGTGTCACTTCTTCACACCTCATTCATTTTTTTTGCTCCGAGGCCCTTAGTTCATGGAGCTGCTATTGCTAAAAATGGCCTAGGTGTGATTTTCTTCTAAACCATGGGCCTATTTGGTACCTGATTTCATGTTGTGTCCTGTCATTATGGGTGTGTCAGAAGCTGAGAGCTTCCCAAGGACAATGTTTAGTCTATTCCTTTGCCCTGTCCATCCTTGGCATGATAAGCCATTCATTTGGACCACTGGGCAGAGTCTGGGGACCAGAGTGCAGGACAGATCTGAGGTGCCTGATTTACCTGGCCTTGTTTTACTTTTTGTAGCAACATAGTATGGGGGAAGGCTCTCTAGAGCTTAGGGGTAGAGAGTTGATAGAACAGTGCTCAGGCCAGGAAGAAGGGAGTTAAATTCTTGAATGGGCTGCAGTGAGGCACCCAGGAGCATCATGGGTGTGTGGATGGGGGTGGGGGGAGTTAGGTCTAGAAGGAGTGGTGGTGACTTGAGGGCTACAAGGAGGCACAATTGTGTGCCTCTGGAAGAGAGAGGCCTAAGAGAGCCATTTGAACACAGGGAAGACAGCGACAGTGGGGAAGGGAACAGGATTCTGTGGAACAGTTAATACTTCCCAGAGACACCTGAATCGCCTGTCTTTCCAACTCTGGCTCCTGAGTCAGGGCATTGGGTTGTGGGGAGCCTGGTCTAAACAGTTATTTGCTTGAGCTTCATTCCCCTCCTTGGGGGCAGTTCACCTGAGAAAGCAGTCATGTGTTGACATTCACAGATCTATTAATGAATTCTTTTTTTTTTTTTTAAGATTTTATTGGGGAATCGGGAAAGGGGAACAGACAAGTTGCTATCCTTTTGTTCTTCAGTCTAGTTGTGGAGGATGTCGCTTCGCTGGCCCATGTTGGTATTATCATTGTGCTCTTCCCGGATGAGGCAGTCGCTCGCCGGCCATTGGATGGCTGCTCATGGCGGCTCACGGCAGCTCATGCCTGCTGCCGGCCGCTCACGCTGGCTGCCAGCCACTCACCGTAGCTTACGGCACCCCACTGCAGCAGGAGCTGCAGCCTACACTGTCGCTGGTGACTGACGGTGGCCCAGCTCCAGGTCGAGCAGTTGTTCACCATCTTAGCTGTAGAGGGCAGCGTCACTGGTCCTCATGTGAGATCCGAACCGGGGCCCTGCTGCTCAGAGCTGGCGTCTCAAGCCAACTCTTAACCAACGTGCCACTTGGCCGGCCCTATTAATGAATTCTTATTTGTTATAAAATTTAAATATAAACTCTTAAAAATTCTGGCTGATTCCAGTGGGGCTTGGAGAAGTCTTAGAAGAACATATCACAGACATTTTTCAGAAGGGAATTTGGGGGCCCACTTCACCCTGCGAATGGGGTTCAGGGAAGTGACTTCTGGTCCTTTTTCAGTCCAGGATCCTGACTGGGGCCTTTGTAATGCATTAGGATGGCACCCTTGACCCAAGGCCTTTAATGGTGTATGTTTGCATGTCTTTCTTTCAGACGCCCAGTGGTAGCAGAATGAGTGCAGAGGCAAGCGGCCGGCCTCTACGAGTAGGCTCCCGTGTGGAGGTGATTGGAAAAGGTCACCGAGGCACTGTGGCCTATGTTGGTGCCACACTCTTTGCCACTGGCAAATGGGTAGGTGTGATCCTGGATGAAGCAAAGGGCAAGAATGATGGAACTGTCCAAGGCAGGAAGTACTTCACTTGCGATGAAGGGCATGGCATCTTTGTGCGCCAATCCCAGGTACTTACGCCCTACTTCTGTGTGTGTGTATGTGTGTGTGTGTGTGTGTGTGTGTGTGTGTGTACATGTGCACATGCTGTGTTGCATGTACAGCTGGTGTGTTGGTGACCCTTTTTCCTGGGCATGAGCATAAGTCTGGTTGGGAGAGTGGGAGGTAGTAGGGGAGGAAAGATTGGAGATCCATCCTTAGGTAAGCTGCCCTGTCCCCCAGGCTTGCCTGGGGCTTGGAGAGGGGCCCATATTACAGCGTAACATTCTTGATCTGGCTATATTGAGTCTATTCTGTGGCCTCAGATCCAGGTATTTGAAGATGGAGCAGATACTACTTCCCCAGAGACACCTGATTCTTCTGCCTCAAAGGTCCTCAAAAGAGGTAACAACCACCCACTTAACTTGCCTCCCCCTCCCCGCCACATCCAGGAGTCCTCAGGACTTCTCCCCAGAACACAGGGCCATGGTGGATACTGAGATTTTCTATCACCACCATATTTCCTTGTTACATCTTTCCTTTCCTGCCATAATGTTCCCTGTCCCTGCCCCTATATACAAACACAAACTTGTTTCTATTTGCTTTCTACAGAGGGAACTGACTCAGCTGCCAAGACCAGCAAACTGGTGAGTGGTTGGGGGTGGGAGTGGGGAGTAATAGAGAGAAGGAGGGGAAGCAGAGAGAGGCAGGAGACCCAATGCCAGGCGGGTAGAAGCAGGAGGTGAGTAAACCGAGTTAGCCTGCTAGTTTTCAGCCTCCCTGAGAATGCAGATTTCTGGGTGTGAGCTGCTGTTTTAGGGGTGAATGGTAGGGAACAACTATTAGGGTCTGGAAGTTCAGGGTCAAATGGAACTGAGGCTG
>NW_017731903.1:603597-604892 GCF_001890085.2 Hipposideros armiger | reverse complement strand
GGTTTCCTTGAGCTCAGTGTCTCTTAGAAAAAGGGCCCAGGACAAATCTTGTCTTTGCTGGAGCCGTGAGATATTGGGTAGAAGAATGCTATTTGAGAGTTGGAGTTAGCCATCCATTTACCACTTTGCAGTAACTTGAGGGGTTTCTGGATTTGGTTTAGGACAGCAGTTTGTATATGCTGCTGCCTACCCCCACCTCCTTTCTTGCAGCGGGGTGGGGTTACTTTGCTGAGCTCTGGGCTTTTAGCTAAAGTGATATTCATGGTCCTGACACCTGAGCCCTCTGCCCTAGGGATGGGGAGTGCTGCAGGATCTGGTCCAGGGCAAGGGGTGGGGTGGGGGTAGGGAACACAGCAACCATCATTCTGCCCTGCAGGCCTGATCACCCTCTGTTGGGTTCATATCACTAATTGCCGGACTCATGCCTTTAGTCTTGTCCCATGCTATTTCTAAGGAGTCCTCTGTGGAGTCTAGCACTTGAAAAAAGGGGCTGACCTGGAAAAGTCCTTGGGAGTGGTGGGTGGGCGGAGCCTCTGTCTCTGGGCTGGAGCGCCAGAAGTTGTTTGCAGAAGGCATGGTCTCCGGAGTCCTCCACCAGCTGCTGCCTACGGTCTCCTGTGGTTCAGCCCAGGAGACAGAGGTTCTAGAGTTTCCAGGGTGTCTGAAGGGGTGAGGTCTGCAAGGGTTGGGCAAAAGCGAGAGGAGGAACCATTGGGGAACCAGAGTTCTGAGTTCCTGGAGTAGGGACCAGGTGATTTACTGAAGGGAGAAGGGCTGGGATGGTGGGGAGGGGACGGCTAACCGTAGCCCCATTCCTGTTACTTCTTATGCTCTCATTGCTGTCCCTTTTGCTGTCTATCTTTGTGCCTTTATCCTATCTTTCCTGACTACTCCTCCTCTGGCTCCTGTTGCCTGTCCAGACCACAACTCGGCGGCCCAAGGTGAGAAAAAAACAGGCCTCTGTGCAAGCCATGGCTGAATGTACACACACGTTTCAAGCATGTGCATGTATGTGGGCATGCGTATGACCAAGTAAGCGTTGGTCACAGTGCATCCTGGGTTCTCTTTTCGTGGGAGTGTGGAGATGGAGGGTAGTGACAGACCATTCCTGGGAAGATGACTTCTGGCTCTTGGGCGATTGTCTGAGCCAGTAGCTTGAGTACAGAAGAGAAATGAGAGTGGTTGTGGTTAATCAAGTCAAGCTTTCTTGCAGAAGGGCATTTTGACTAATTCTGATCTGGGCGGGGATTGAAGAAGAACCTGGCCTTGTAAATGTCTGTCAAGGGCTTTGGGTG
>NW_017731903.1:599858-603592 GCF_001890085.2 Hipposideros armiger | reverse complement strand
TGCAGATTTCTGGGTGTGAGCTGCTGTTTTAGGGGTGAATGGTAGGGAACAACTATTAGGGTCTGGAAGTTCAGGGTCAAATGGAACTGAGGCTGGGGGTGATAGGAAGGACAGGTCTGACCTTAGTATGTTGTTGTAAACTTCCTACCTTTTGGTGCCCAAGGCTGCCAAGATCTAAAGGGCCTGAGGAAAGGGTTAGGTAGGAGCTAGAGCAGCGGTTCCCAACCTTCCTAATGCCGCAACCCCTTAATACAGTTCCTCATGTTGTGGTGACCCCCAACCATAAAATTATTTTCGTTGCTACTCTATAACTGGAATTTTGCTACTGTTATGAATCGTAATGTAAGTATCTTTTTGTTTTCCGATGGTCTTAGGCGACCCCTGTGAAAGGGTCATTCGACCCTCAAAGGGGTCGCGCCCCACAGGTTGAGAACCGCTGAGCTAGAGGAAGAAAGCTCTCCTGTTCACAAGTGAAGGACAAGGAGCTGCGCCCTCTGCCGCCTGTTCTAGGCGGCGTATAGGAGGCCTGTCCCGGCTCCCCTTTGCTGCTCCTCACAGGGTGTGTTAGGTGGGGGGCCAGATGCTCCAGCTTCTCTGGGGCGGGGTATGGACATCCTGGAAGCTGATCTTTGAGGGACCCCTCATCTCACTTACCTAGAGCTCTGCAGTGACCTGACTACCTCTTTATCTGTGTACGCCTGAGTTGGTCTTAATACCTACACCCAGGATGTCTGGCCAACTAGCACCGTGTGACATCTGCTCTCTAACTCTGCCCTTTCCTACTCCTCATGCAGCGGGGAATGAAGCCTAAGAAGGTGGTGTGTTTACTATTTGTGCCTGGGTGGGTGAGGGCCGTGAGCCCCCTCCCCAGCTGTCTTGCATGTCTTGGGCTGCTGCATGCATGTGTGTGTGACCTTGGGCTGGGATGGCCAGAGGAAATGGTGGCCTTGGCTTTCAGAGTTCCTTTGAGGGCTGCAAGGATATCAGGCTCCGTGTCGAGGCCCAGGTAGCACTCATTAGGACGATCCCCACTCCTCCTTGCCTCAGGACTTCTAGCAAGAGACTGCACATGACTATAAATTGCATCAGCATGAAGTAGAGCATTTACTGGATTACAGTGGGTCCTCTCTTAGCCTGAGCTTGGGGGCAGTGGGAGGAGACTGGGGAGTTGGGGGTATGGAAAGTACCAAGTGAGGTGGTTGGGCAAAGAGGCAGGAGGTCAGGGAACAGAGCACAGTAGGAACAGTCCCAAGTTGGAACACCTGAGTCTGTGTGCCTGCCTCTGGGTGGGCACTGCCATGAATGCCCGTCGTCTCCCTGCTCCACCTGTCTTTCCCTGCCTCTTCCTTCCTCTGGTGTTGTGCCGGAGGCCCATCTGCCATTATCGGAGTGGGGCTCAACTGTGCCACCCCCTGGAGTCTTTTAACCTCTTAAGTTGCTGCCATGAACACTTCCTCACACCACTCCCTGCCTTGGGCCTGTGCCCAAGCTGTCTCTGACCTGCATGTGCCTGTTTGACTGTATGTACTGTGCTGTATGTACGATTCTGTGATTTCCTTGTTGCCAGCCTGTCTCAGGCCCTTCTGACCTTGCATGGAGAGCTGTTGGATGGGGCATTGGGAGGGGAGAGGACGACATCTCCCTTTCGGCTCCTGGTTGGTGATGGGTCCTCACTTTGAAGCCTTGTCATGGAAGAGTTCACATGCTGGTACTTGCTTTGGGGTCCTGGCTCAGATGGGAATGGGGATGTGAGAAGGGTAGTAATGCTCCAAAGGATGCTGGACCCATTCCAAGGCCATAGCAACTTGGCTTCTTCCCTTAATTATTGTCTCCTGGTTGGGGCCTCCCTCTCGCATCAGGTCCCTGGATAGAGAAGAGCATGGACCTGCAGTCTGATGTCTGTGGAGGAGCTCTGGCCGCGGACTGACCTGGCGCTGGCAGAGCCTGAGGCTTGCCCAAATCCTGGGGCTTTGGCAGCTGCCTGGGGAAATGTGGCAAAGCCCAGCTTGGGCTGCCTGTGCTGGGATATAGTGCCTATTTGCTCCTGGTGCAAAGTGTCAGTCAAGTAGAGTCCCCCCCAGGTCTTCCTCTCCAGGGGTTCTCTCACAGCAGCAGGTGACAGCAGCAGATCGCTTAGCTGAGGGTCTCTGCTCTCACCCTTGAGGAACAGGGAGCTAACTCCAGAACAAAAGAACGTACTTTGATGGGGAGGGCACAAGAGAACCCAGATGTCTCTGCAAGGTGCTTGGTCCTTTCTGGAAGCACTTTAGAGACAGGCTTCACATGCCTACAGCATGGGGCAGGTTGGGAGAGGACCCAGACCTGTGATTAGAGCTGCTGCTGAAAGGTCCCCAGGGTTTCTGAACCTCACTTTGTGACCCCACAAAGCTGATGCCATGGCAGGAGGGGTGTTCTGGCTGTGTGGTCTGATGAGAAGAGACAGAAGTGGAGTTGATGGGGTAGTGGGCTGAGGGTAGTGTGAGTATGAGAGGCTGATGGAGCAGTGAGACCCTTTGTCCCTGCCCAGTGATGCCCTGGCCCCAGAAGTTATCTTTTCTGGGATAGCCCCTTGCCCAGTTTCTTGGAACAAACACTTGGGGAGGGGAGCAGAGGAAAGAAGAACCTGTAAACTGGAAGAAGCAGGGCGGGATCTGCGCAGCACTGTCCAGTCATGAGGAGGAGGAGGAGCCAGCAGAGACAGGCGGTTGCTAGGTGACTGAGGAGCAGTGGCTCCACCCCCATGGAGCAGAGGAGGGTGGATGCATGACGTCAGGTGGAGCTGGTGCTGCGGCCCCTGAGGCTGCCATCAGCCTAAACTGGCGAACTGGGCCGGTGCCTCTCCGGTGCCTCCCAGAGCCTGGCTGCCCCTCTGTGCACCCTTGGGGCTTCTGCATCTGAGCCGCAGCCATTTGGGGCTGGGAAGCCGCTGGCCGGGAAGCTGAGGCTGCATTGTTGGGATTTGATGCACTAATCTCCTGTCTCCGCCGCCTTTCCCTCTGTTTGGTCTCTTTCCCTCCCTCTGTTTGTCCTTCCTCTGTGTGTCCATCTTCCTCTCCCTCCGCTTTCCTCTCCTGGCTTTCTTTGGTTTTCTGCAATGATGAGACAGGCACCGACAGCCCGAAAGGTACTCTCGCTTGCTCTGGTCCTGCTGCTGGGTTGCCAGAGAGATAGTGGCAGCAGGCTGCTGGGGTGGGGGTGGGGGCTGATTGACTTCCTCTGTCTACCTGGTTGGGGGAGGAGGGTGGAGATGGAGGTGGGGGCAGGGAGAGGTGTGTGTCACTGCCATGCCGTACACCCTGGGCATTTGCTCCCTCCCTGGCCTGCTTTTGGCTCTGACTGAGTCTGTTCTGGGCCTTGTACCCAGTGGCATTACAGGCCTGGGGTTGAAGCATCTTCTGCTGCAAAGCAGCTCTGGGAGTTGCCTTGGCAGAATCTGGGAAAGCAGGTCTAGATGTCCCCATGCCTCTAGGAGGCCTTCCTCAGCGAACCTTTGCTAGAATGACTCTAGGTTGTGCTCCTAGCATCCTTCCCCCACCAGCGTTTGCATCAAGGGCCTTTCCGAGGGTGGGATGAGGACCCTAGAATAGTTTCTGACATATAGCTATGGAAGCTTAGCTGAGGCTAGGAGCGGTGAAGGTTGGTTTCCTTGAGCTCAGTGTCTCTTAGAAAAAGGGCCCAGGACAAATCTTGTCTTTGCTGGAGCCGTGAGATATTGGGTAGAAGAATGCTATTTG
>NW_017731903.1:586685-598718 GCF_001890085.2 Hipposideros armiger | reverse complement strand
AGCTTTCTTGCAGAAGGGCATTTTGACTAATTCTGATCTGGGCGGGGATTGAAGAAGAACCTGGCCTTGTAAATGTCTGTCAAGGGCTTTGGGTGGGAGTATCTGTGGATACACATGGTCTCTGAGTTTCAGCCCACCAGGAGAGCTTCAGAGCTCAGCACTGCATAGGAGAGCACTGGGCAGGCCTGTCCGCTCCAAAGGCTGGGGGCTTCGGGCAGCTCCTCTGCCCCCAGCCCCACACGGACCTGGGTAGCGGTGCCTGATGACAGCCTCTGTCTTGGAGGGAGGGAGATAATAGAAGCATTGGCTGTGCTGACCTTGTTTCAAGGGAGAGTATAGGAATACAACTTTTACCCGGCCCTTTTATCTGCAGGGTGCCCTGAAATAGACCAAGGGAGGGAGAATCGGCTTGACTAGAATCAGCTTGACTCCCATAGAGCGGGGAGGGCCTCGCAGGGGCTTAGAGTCCAGGAACTTCACTGTTAGCCCAGACTTCTCTGGGAACATGAAAGTTAGAGAACAAACTCCAGTCTGTTCTTTCTCCCTGGAAATGACATTGAGGCACTTTTTATCACTGGGGGAGGAGGGCGCAGGTCCAGTGCAATGATAGGATCAGGAATATTTAGAAACTGCTAGAATGATCACAAGTGGGTTACAAAGGGGAGTCCTGGGGAGTAAGAGGGTAGTAACAGAGCTGGGAGGAATGTGGGGTCAGAGCCAAGGGAGGAACTTTATAATCTTATGTCTTTCTCCATCCCTTCCTTCGCTCCCCCCACCCCCGCCTGCCTCCCTCCCTCCTCCCCTGTCCTTTGTCATATCTTTGACTGTGTCATTTTCCTTCTCCCCTTCACCGTGTTTCTCTTCTCATTGTGCTTTGATACTCTCTGCCTTTTTCTTTCTGTTTCCTTCCCTCACCATATTCTCATATTCCGTCTCTCGCTCTTTCACCACCCCTTCCCCCTTCTCTTTTCCTGGTCTATCCCTACCCTCTCTGAATAGCCCACCCGCCCAGCCAGTAGTACTGGGGTGGCCGGAGCCAGTAGCTCCCTGGGCCCCTCTGGCTCAGCGTCAGCAGGCGAGCTGAGTAGCAGTGAGCCCAGCACCCCGGCTCAGACTCCGCTAGCAGCACCCATCATCCCCACGCCAGCCCTCACCTCTCCTGGAGCAGCACCCCCACTTCCTTCCCCCTCCAAGGTAAGGACTGGGGTTGGAGTGAAGATGAACCAAGACACAAAGGGGCCTGTGACCCCTGGCAGGTCTTGGACATTTCCCAGGGTCAGGGAGACCTAGAACTTGGATCAGAAGGGTGGGGACATGGCTTATGGGTATCTTGCCATTAAGCTGCCCTTTCTTCTTCCACACTTTCCCCACATGTATTGGTCTCTACTCAGCTGTTTATATGCTGCTTGCTTTTAACCCTGGGACCAGAATGATGTTTGCATGCATTCCTGTCCTTTCTGCTCTAGCTTACCCTTGGTGGGGAGAAGGGGGGGGGGCTATGCACAGAATGAGGGGCTGTTTTTTGCAGGAGGAAGAGGGGCTGAGGGCCCAGGTGCGGGACCTGGAGGAGAAACTAGAGACCCTGCGGCTGAAACGGGCAGAAGACAAGGCAAAGCTAAAAGAGCTGGAGAAATACAAGATCCAGCTGGAGCAGGTGCAGGAATGGAAGAGCAAAATGCAGGAGCAGCAGGCAGACCTGCAGCGGCGCCTCAAGGAGGCGCGGAAGGTGGGGCTCGGGGTGAAGGGGGTGGCTGGGCTGGGCAGCAGGGGCCTGAGGAAGCGTACTAGAAACAGAACCGGAGCTGGATGGAGCCTGGAACATTTCGTGAGAGAGGACGCATAAGGCGTCTCTGTACTTGCACCCCCACCAACCTCACTCCTCCCCAGGAAGCCAAGGAGGCACTGGAGGCTAAGGAACGCTACATGGAAGAGATGGCTGACACTGCCGATGCCATCGAGATGGCCACTCTGGACAAGGAGATGGCTGAAGAGCGGGCCGAGTCCCTGCAGCAGGAGGTGGAGGCGCTGAAGGAGCGTGTGGAAGAGCTCACCACTGACTTGGAGATCCTCAAGGCTGAGATTGAAGAGAAGGGTAAGGGGCCAGGAGCTGCTGGGGAATGGATGGTGGCGTTGAACCCATGTCTGAAAGTGGTTCCTGGTTTTCCTCAGGCTCAGATGGGGCTGCATCCAGCTACCAGCTCAAGCAGCTGGAGGAGCAGAATGCCCGCCTGAAGGACGCCCTGGTGAGGTAGGGTCCCCTCACTGCCTGGTCGCGGAACCCTCGCTCTTCTGCCCAGCTGTGTTAAGAGCACAGTGACTCTGATACACGCGACCCCTCCTCTCTCCTCATTTCCCCATAGGATGCGGGATCTTTCTTCCTCAGAGAAGCAGGAGCATGTGAAACTCCAGAAGCTCATGGAGAAGAAGAACCAAGAGCTGGAAGTTGTGAGGCAACAGCGGGAGCGTCTGCAGGAGGAGCTGAGTCAGGCAGAGAGTACCATCGATGAGCTCAAGGAGCAGGTCCGGGGGCCCAGCCCCTTGCCCAGAGGTCTTCTCTCCCCCCCGCCCCCCCTGACTCTCCTGTAGGTGCCTCCTCCCTCTGGGCACCTCTCAGCAGCCCTTCTCCCTGTCCCTCCCTGTAACACAGGTGGATGCTGCTCTGGGTGCTGAGGAGATGGTGGAGATGCTAACAGACCGGAACCTGAATCTGGAAGAGAAAGTGCGGGAACTGAGAGAGACCGTGGGGGACTTGGTAAGAGGAGAGCAGACCCCTGACTTTGACCCTGACGAAGGGTATTTAAAAGGGACTTGCTGAGAGAGGGACTGACACAGGATCCCTGACCCTTGAGCAGGGTGTGGGATGAGTGGACCCACTCTGGCCTGCTCCCCTGACCCTGCCTTTCCTTTGCCCCAATTCCCTTGTGGCCTCCCAGGAAGCAATGAATGAGATGAATGATGAGCTGCAGGAGAATGCGCGTGAGACAGAGCTGGAGCTGCGGGAGCAGCTGGACATGGCGGGTGCTCGGGTGCGGGAGGCCCAGAAGCGTGTGGAGGCAGCCCAGGAGACGGTTGCCGACTACCAACAAACCATCAAGAAGTACCGCCAGCTGACCGCCCACCTGCAGGTGCCCCTGTACTCCCTGCTCTCCACCCACAGTCGCCCCAGGGCTCTCTCATGGCCCAGCTGCGCCTCACTGTCCGTCCCTGCTCCCAGGACGTGAATCGGGAACTGACAAACCAGCAGGAAGCATCGGTGGAGCGGCAGCAGCAGCCACCCCCAGAGACTTTTGACTTCAAAATCAAGTTTGCTGAGACTAAGGCCCATGCCAAGGTCAGGAAAGCGAGTGGGCCAGAGAGGGGAGAGTGTGGCTGTGGACTGCTCTGGCGTGGATTCCTGGGGAAGGGGATGCTTTGTGTGGTGGTTTGGGAGACTCCTGGCCTGGGCTCGTCCTAGAAGCAGGGGACCTGTTGGAGCAGGGCACAGTGGGTCTGGACTCTCCCCTGGCTGAGAGCCTGCCTCTCTCTTCACCTCGCAGGCAATTGAGATGGAATTGAGGCAAATGGAGGTGGCCCAGGCCAACCGGCACATGTCCCTGCTGACAGCCTTCATGCCCGACAGCTTCCTTCGGCCAGGTGGGGACCACGACTGCGTCCTGGTGCTGCTGCTCATGCCTCGTCTCATTTGCAAGGTACGGCCAGTCAATCACAGGTTCAGCAGGAGCCTGTGGAACTTGCTGTGGACCAGGCGCTGAGGAGGCCCAGTGAAGGGTGCAGTCAGCGTCCCTGCTCCCAGAGTTCATGATGTAGTGGAGGAACGTAGTCAACAAAGTCGCAGATGGATGGGTATTACAGGTGGCCTGTTAGGAAGGGGAGGTAGCTTCTTTGACAGCACAGTTGGGGAGCTGATTTAGGTGAAGGGGTGTCACTGAAGGAATAACGTTCGAGCTGAGACCCAGAAGGTGACTAGGAGTTAGTGGGGGAATGGTGGTCGGGATAGCGTTCCAGTGGAAGGATAGCAGGAGCACCAGCGTTAAGCTCGCAGGAAAGAGCTTGGTCCCACTGCATCCACTGCTCTCTCACCCCACATCCCCGGTCCTTACAGCCGCCAGCAGCCACATCATTACCCTCTCCCCTGCCCATCGAGGAGCTGTTTCTGCTTTCTCCACCAGCCAGCCCCCAATAGTTGCTCAGCTCTGTGTCCTGTATTTCTGAGTCTGTGTTCCCCAACTTCTGCTCTGAGCCCCAGGGCCCTGGCACTTCTTCCCACAGGCAGAGCTGATCCGGAAGCAGGCCCAGGAGAAGTTTGAACTCAGCGAGAACTGTTCAGAGCGCCCCGGGCTTCGAGGAGCTGCGGGGGAGCAGCTCAGCTTTGCCGCTGGGCTGGTGTACTCGCTGAGCCTGCTGCAGGCCACGCTCCACCGCTATGAGCAGTAAGTGACCCCTGACCCCCATCCCAGGCCACGGGTCCCAGGTTGGCTGGAACTGCGATGCCCTGGCAGACCCTGGCCTCACAGGGCCCTTGTCTGGTCTCTAGTGCCCTCTCGCAGTGCAATGTGGATGTGTATAAGAAGGTGGGCAGCCTCTACCCTGAGATGAGTGCCCATGAGCGCTCCTTGGACTTCCTCATTGAGCTGCTGCACAAGGACCAGCTGGATGAGACTGTCAATGTTGAGCCTCTCACCAAGGCCATCAAGTACTACCAGGTCTGGGGCCAGGATTCTGGCTTGGCGTAGGATGGAGGGGCGGTTTCTCCTTCTGGGGCTGCGGTAGCATAACCCAGGCTGTGTGCCTGGTGCTCGGCTTGGATGAACTCGCCTCAGGATGCAGCCCTTGGGGTTTAGATTCTTGTGCCTCTGGAGTCCCATGATGACTGGGGCTCAAACTGCAGTTGGGGAAGAATTCTCCATCCTTTCCAGGCCTATAGGCTGTCTGTTTCTTTGTCATCCCTCAGCATTTGTACAGCATCCACCTTGCCGAACAGCCCGAGGACAGCACCATGCAGCTGGCCGACCACATTAAGGTGAAGTGTCTGGCCTGGTGGTTGAGCCCCATGTAGAGATGAGAAACAGAGGCCCTTGGGGGTGTCACATAAGACTGGCACAGGATCGCTAGGGCCAGATCAGGGAAACCAGAGAACCTGCTTATATATGGGGTTCAGCAGATGGTGGGGACTTCTTAGAGATGATGGGCAGAAGGGCTCCTATTGGGGGCTGACAAGCACACACTTCTGTCCTCACAGTTCACCCAGAGTGCCCTGGATTGCATGAACGTGGAGGTGGGACGGCTGCGTGCCTTCTTGCAGGTGAGCGCACAACTGGATGTGTTTGAGCTGCTCTTTCTTCCTAGTTCCTCTCTCCTCTCAGCCCTGATGCTGACTCAGTTCCCCATCCATTTTCTGTCCCCTGAGTAGGGTGGACAGGAGGCTTCAGATATTGCCCTCCTGCTCCGGGACCTAGAAACGTCGTGCAGTGACATCCGCCAGTTCTGCAAGAAGATCCGGAGGCGAATGCCAGGGACAGACGCTCCGGGGATCCCCACAGCACTGGCCTTCGGACCACAGGTTTGGGGCTGCGAGGGGGGAAGGGAAGGAAGCGGAGTAGCACCAGTAGGGGCCCAGTACGTCAAGTTCTGTATCTGGTCAGGGGCAAGAATGGTTTGGAGAAAGTGGGAGCCGTGGTGCTAGACCCAGGGTGGGCTCCTGACGCTGGCCTGTCGCACAGGTATCCGACACACTCCTAGACTGCAGGAAACACTTGACGTGGGTGGTGGCCGTGCTGCAGGAGGTAGCAGCTGCTGCTGCCCAGCTCATCGCCCCACTGGCAGAGAATGAGGGCCTACCCGTGGCTGCCCTGGAGGAACTGGCTTTCAAAGCAAGCGAGCAGGTGGGCCTGGGCGGCTGGGCAGAAGGTTGGGCTGGGAGTCAGGTGGCCGGTGTGAGGTTTTCACTCCTGCCCTTGGCTCTTCCAGATCTATGGGACCCCCTCCAGCAGCCCCTACGAGTGTCTGCGCCAGTCCTGCAGCATCCTCATCAGCACCATGAACAAGCTGGCCACAGCCATGCAGGAAGGAGAGTATGATGCAGAGCGGCCCCCCAGCAAGGTGGGAGGAGCTCCTCAGAGGGGCTCCCAGGCAGGGGGGCGGGACTTCGAGACGCTGCTATTTGTGGGAGGGCTGGAATCTGGAGAGCACCATCCTGCTTAGAAGGCAAGAAACTGGATCTCTCTGAAAGGAACACTTGGTGACCCCCTCTCCGCAACTCTGCCCTTTGCCCCCACCCGGCCCTTAGCCTCCTCCTGTCGAGCTGCGGGCTGCAGCCCTTCGTGCGGAGATCACAGATGCTGAAGGCCTGGGCTTGAAGCTTGAAGATCGAGAGACAGTTATCAAGGAGTTGAAGAAGTCACTCAAGATCAAGGTGAGGGTAGGGTAGACTCAGGATCTGGGGGCCAGGAAGTATTGTGGGGCACAGGGCTGCAGTGAATGTTGGGGTTTGGGACTGAGATGGGTTGAAGTTGAGTGGAGAAGTGGCACGCGTGATCAGTGGGAGCTCTTGTGGGCCCTTGGGGAGCTTTGTTATGGTCTGTCCCGGGTCTCTGGGGGGCCGTGGGAGGATGTAAGGGGATTAGAAGATTTCTGCCCTCTTCCAGGGGGAGGAGCTGAGTGAGGCCAACGTGAGGCTGAGCCTCCTGGAGAAGAAGCTGGACAGCGCTGCCAAGGATGCAGACGAGCGCATCGAGAAAGTCCAGACTCGGCTGGAGGAGACCCAGGCACTGCTGCGGAAGAAGGAGAAGTCAGGCACTTCCCCAGCCTGCTTACTGTAGCCCCACCTCCTGCCAGCAGCTCTCTGCCTCCTAACCCATCCCCACCCAGGCCGTCTCATAGTGAGACTCTTCAGCAGAACAGACAGTTTTCCTTGCCCACTGCCAACCCCATCATCTCACCCCAATCTGAGTCTGTGTTGCCCCTGGTCCTCACCAGCAGGGCTACTCCAAGGACCTGTCAGGACTGAGGAGTGGGGTGGGGCTGTGGGGAAGGCACCCTGCCCGATCCCACATTCTCTTTTGCAGAGAGTTTGAGGAGACAATGGATGCACTCCAGGCTGACATTGACCAGCTGGAGGCAGAGAAGGCAGAGCTAAAGCAGCGGCTGAGCAGCCAGTCCAAGCGCACCATCGAGGGCCTCCGGGGGCCCCCTCCATCCGGTATTGCTACTCTGGTCTCTGGAATTGCTGGTGGTGAGTGCAGTGGGGCAGGCAGCACCAGCCCACAGGAGATCGAATGGCCTCTCTCTTGTCCTTGGCTCAGTTTGATTCTTCCCCCATCTTAACCACCGGGTGTTCAGCCAGGAACGTGCTTGCCCAGTTTCACTCTGTGGCACCTTTCACCAAGATTTTATTTCTGGAGATATATGCAGAGTCCCTCTGACCAAGGTGGGATGCTACCAAGTTGTCATTGTAGCTCAGAATTACATGACAGTACGTGTCCCTTCTGGGTCTGCAGTCTGGCCTTTCTGACCCAGCCCGATATCCCAGAGGGTCCTCAGCCTGCAGCAGGCTGGGCTGGCCCTGCTGCAGTACCCAGCTGTGCCTGGTGCCTGCCCTTGATTGCTCCTCTGCTTGGGCACCGTGTTTTCACTGCTGAGTTCATGTGGCTTCACCCTGTGGTATGGCTGTCTTCTTCCATTGCTGAACTCTCCCAGTTTCACTTGGGGCTTGTGTTCTGACCTTTGCCTGGTTTCTTAGTGTGGTCAGGGCTCCTTACCTCGAGTTTTTCTGGCTTCCAAGCTTAGTCTCCCCAGTTTCCTGACCAACGAGGTAGCCCCTGCCATCTTAGTTCCCATCTGCCCTAGAGTTTGTTTGTTGTTCTCTCTTCAGTTTCTACTTACCCTTCTTACCTCCCAAAGACAATCTCTTTGCCCTGGAATTTAGCCCTCAGCATCTCTAGACCTCCCCTGCTGTACCTGTCTTGTCAGCTGGCCTCACCTACAGTCTTACCCTCATCAAAGCGCATCACTGGTGCCTCTTGATATTGGGAGTTGACCAAGTACCTTCTTGACTATAGACTCCCGTGGAGCAGACAGCTACTGTTTTTTGGGGAGGGGTCTCCAGAATTACCGCACTGTATTGTTTTAGCACAGGCTCTTTAAACGAATACTGGTTCTGAATTTATGAACCTACCCACCAAAAAAAGGGTGTCTTTGGTCTCAGAGCAGTGGGGAACCCGAGGAACGTAGGAATGCATCTGCATCCTCAACGTGTGCTTTGTTGCTGGGGAGCAGTAAGGGTGCAGACACATCGGGGTCTCGGGAGCACCCGAGGTGGAGTGCGAGTCAGGGAGGCAGGAATGGCCTCCAGCCCCAAGTGCTTTCTCCAGCGCACACTCCCACTGCCGCTCTTCCTCGTACGTCACTCTCTCATGGCCTCACTCCCCTCTCCTGTCTTTCCTTCTCACATGTTTGCCCTTTCCCCAAAGGGGGGCAGCAGAGGTAGGGTCTTGTTAGAGAAGGTATGGTGGTCAGGAAAAGGGTGTTCCTGCAGGTCGTGTCCAGGATTCCTTGGGTGTGCCCCCCTAACTGTTACCCAAATCACTTAATTCCTCTTTCCTCTTTTCCTGCTCCCCATGGGCTCTCCTGAGCACAGAAGATCAGCAGCGAGGTAGAGACCTGCCTTGGCTGGGGGTTGCCAGGGCTGGTGGGAATTGGGGCTGGGGGAACAGGGTGAGACTTCCTCTCTGGGAGCAGCCAGAACTGGGGATGGGAGGAGATAAAGAGAGGGGATGAGCAGGGATGCGGCCCATTTTCAACCGTCTCCACCTGGGGCCAATGACATTTGTTGTGGTACCATAGGAGGCGCCCCCGGGCAGGCTCTGGGGCCTGTGCCAGGCCCGGGGCTGGTAAAGGACTCGCCACTGCTGCTTCAGCAGATCTCAGCCATGAGAGTACACATCTCCCAGCTCCAGCATGAGAACAGCATCCTCAAGGTAAGGGGGTTGCAGGGAGGACTGGGGTGGAGGTGAGGCATACCTGCCCCACTGGTGACTGATGGCTGGTCCTTCTGTCACCTCTTACCACACCTCTCTTTCTTCCCCCCACAGGGAGCCCAGATGAAGGCCTCCTTAGCAGCCCTGCCCCCTCTGCATGTGGCAAAGCTCTCCCTCCCGCCCCAAGAGGGTCCTGGCAGTGAGCTATCGACTGGAGCGCTGTATCGAAAGACCAGCCAGCTGCTGGAGACGTTGAATCAGCTGATCACGCACACCCACGTAGTAGATATCACGCGCACGAGCCCTGGTATGGACCTGCCAACCCCCAAGATGAGGAACGCACCCCCTCTCTTGCCCCAGGGAGGTGGCCTCTGCCCAGGCAGCTGCCACACTGCTGTTTGGTCTCAGTATTCCGTTTGCTTGATTCACCCACTCTCTGATGTGCGTGCTCCGTGAGAGGGTCCAGGATCTGCACTGCTGACCCTTAATCCAGCACAGCCGCCCCCCTGGGCCTCACCAGCCTTCCCTCCCCACAGCTGCCAAGAGCCCGTCGGCCCAGCTCCTGGAGCAAGTGGCTCAGCTCAAGTCCCTAAGCGACACCATCGAGAAGCTCAAGGTCAGCGCTGACCCTGCCCTTCCTCACCCTAAGAGCTGGCTCTGGAGTGTTCCTGGTGGGGCCTTAGCACAGGCCCTGCTGGAGTTCCTCTGGGCCCAGTCCTGTGCCAGATGCCATGTGGCGGGGGAGGTGGCAGGGAAGGGGGCTTCCTGCCCTTGGAGCTCACTGTCTTGGTGCAAACGGAAGGCAGATTCCCATCAACAAAGTGGATTGAGCAGGATCATCTTTATAGAGTGCGTGGCTCAGGTGCAGCTTCTGTCAGAGCTGAGATCACCTCAGGGTACAGTGGTTGGGGATGGCTTCCCAGAGCCTGTGGAATCTGAGTTGGGCCTTAAAGGATAAATATCTATAAAGTAAGGTTGTTGGGGTGGGGATGGGGGTCAGAGGTGAGAGCAGAAGTTTGGCGCTCGAGGGGACTGGTCCCTGCTCCAGGTATTATGTCCCTGTGAGACGGAAGATGCTGGGGTCCCCTAAATGAACCCTTGTTGCCTCTCTCCTCCTCCAGGATGAGGTCCTCAAGGAGACTGTATCGCAGCGCCCGGGAGCCACGGTCCCCACTGACTTTGCCACCTTCCCTTCCTCAGCCTTCCTCAGGGTAAGAGAGCGCATGGGGAGGGATGGGCAATATGGAGGCTCAGGTAGGTCTTTCCTCTCTCGCCTAGAATTTGAAGAGGCCTCTGGGGTCTCAGGTCCAACAACTGAGTTGTCACATCCTGAGTTATCTGGCTGTCTTAACTCAAAAGTTCTTGCACTGCCTCCAGAAATTCCGCTATTTTAGCAGTTAAACTTCTATGACTTTTGACACCTAGAGGCGCTCCAGAGTCCCTTATCAGACTGTATACCCCAATTCTGATTTGGAAAATGTCACCATTGCCTAGGAGCCCCAAAAACCTGTCTCCCAGGGGCTGCTTGTTCTCTGGGCTCAGGGACAAGTGACCCCTGACCCAGGGTTCTCTCCCCACCACCTCCCAGGCCAAGGAGGAGCAGCAGGACGACACTGTGTACATGGGCAAAGTGACCTTCTCGTGTGCGGCTGGCCTCGGACAGCGACACCGGCTGGTGCTGACCCAGGAGCAGCTGCACCAGCTTCACAGTCGCCTCATCTCCTAAGCGCTCCTTTCCCCAGTGTCCCCCTCCGCCCTCAGCCCTCCTGGTGCCGCTCTGCCCGTGCACGGCCACCTCCGCGGCCCCCGGCTGCAGGTAGAAGTGTGTGTGTAAAGCTGTTCCGGCCCCCACTCAGCTTCACTCCACTTGTCAGTGCCCTGTCCCTTGATCTGGGTTCCCCCGTTTCCAGCCCCTGGCCTCTGCCGGAACTCACCGTTCAGTTGCTCCCTCCTTCCTGAGGGGCCTCAGGGCCTGTGGGGGATAGGCTGAGACCCCACCACCAAAGGCTGAGTGAGGTCCACCTGATTGAGGACTTCACCCTTTGATTAAAGCAACTTCTGCTTCCGTGCTTTCTGTGTGGTATTGCTGGTGGGTCCTGGGCCATTTGGCTCAGAGCAAGAGTGGAGGAGAAAGGATGCTGAGGAGGTTTTGGGGGCCAAATTTCAGGGCCCCTCTCTGTAGTGACCAGTGGAATGCTGTGTCCCTCAGATTCAAGTGCAGTCCGTTACTGTGATCAGTGTGGGGAGAGGGCTAGATGGAGGCTTGGCACCTGCGTTCATTTATGGAGGTAGGAAGGCCGGGGATGTGCAGCCTCTGCTATGCCCCCGCTGCTTCCTGGTGTTTCCGCTGCTGTTCAGACCAGTGTTTGGAGCTGGCCTAATGAGGTGATCACCACCCCAGCCAACTTTCTGATGCACTGGCCACAGCCTCCCCATGAGACCTGGGGCCCCTCTGAGGAAACATTTATTAAGCAAGGGAAGAACAAAGCCACAGACGGGTAAGGAAGGCTAGAAGTTACAAAGCTGCTCCCAAATCCTTTTACAAATTAGTATCTGGGGAACTTCCTTAACAAATTTATAGATTCCTAGGCCCTGACCCAGACCTGCTAAAATCACTTCTAGATTTGGCGCCCATTCGTCCAGCGAGCACCCTCGCATTTTAGAGCTTGCACCAGTTTAGTCAAGTTGGCTGGCGCCTTCATCTTCTCTTTTGCTCCCCGCCTTGGGCAAATCCTGCCCAGGCTCCCAGAGGTGTCTGATCCAGTTGGAGGAAGAGAGCCTTAGCACTTAGGAGCAGCGCCAGCTGGGCCAGGCCCTCCGCTGGTGTGCCTCCTCTCTTGAGGGAGAGAAGCAGGCAGGGCGACGAGGCTCCATGTTGGGAGCCCAGCACACACGCTTGTTGCCGGGCACATCCCCAGTCAGGTACCCTCTGGGAAGGGCAGTGGGTTCTGATGTCCGATACCTGCTCTGTACTTCATCCTGTCGCAACTGGAGTCCCAAGAGAGAATGACTTGGTGACTTGGTGCTCTCAAGGATGGTCCATGGCGAATACCATCCT
>NW_017731903.1:577076-581965 GCF_001890085.2 Hipposideros armiger | reverse complement strand
TTTTCACTCTACCCCCCCTCCCCGGATTATTTTGAAGCAAATCTCAGACATTATCATTTCATCCAAAAGTATTTTAGTAGTAAAAGATAGCACTCACTGTCAAAATTCTGGACTTATAAACGCAGAGGGAAGGGGTTTCCAACCTCAAAGATTTGTGCCCCCAGGGTCATTTTTTTTTCTGTTTAATTTTTCATACTTCATTGCTGGTGTTAACAGGTTAAAGTAAAATTTTCCCAAGTGCCGATTTATATGTAATGTTTATAAGTGGCACAAAAAATGTTCAGTTTCACAAATAGTAACATTTATTGATCCCTTTAAATGCAGTATCAGTCCTTATTTTAAGCTAAGTGCAATGACAATTGAATGCAATATAGCTAAATATATACAGTCTGTATATCCTGAACTACAGGAAGTTGAGAGAGTGGTTTCCACAACCATATTTGATTTCCGATCCTTTGGACCTTAGATACCTGTTTTATTCACTTGAAATGATTTTGCAAAAGAGTATTAAAGTTAAATGCATCACCCTGATCTATGAAGTGAATGCCAATGGAAATACTATGCCCAGTGTCATCTTGGAACCAGATTATAAAGTAGAAGCTAGAATCTGTCACTGTCTTCTCAGCAATACCAGGATATTATTCTACCGGTGCCTGAGCAAAGAGCTCCCCTGATATTTTATACTCGAGTTGATATAGGCAACCTCCCCTTCTAAAGTGATTTGGACATGACCAGTCTAAGCATGCTGGCCCAAATTCCAGCCTGCAGCCACTGTTGGAGGTCCATGGCAGAATATGGCTGACGTGGGCATCCAGTTTCATGCGCAGGACAAGGGTTGTACTCTGACTGGGCTGCTATCTTGGCCCTGATGTCCATCCCTATTAAGTCTTCTTTAATCTCTAGGGTTTTTTCCTGTTTGCTTTTCTCTTATAATTTATTAGGTCTTTGGAAAAGTCATGTCTAAAAGTATTTTGTCTTATGTTTTTCAAAGGTCATTTACTTATATAAAGAACAAAGATCAGGGCTGGCCGAGTGGCGCGTTGGTTAAAAGCTAGCTTGGGACACCAGTTCTGAGCAGCAGGGCCTCGGTTGGGATCCCACATGAGGGCCAGTGACGCTGCGCCCTCTACAACTAAGATGGTGAACAACAGCTCGACCTGGAGCTGGGCTGCTGTGAGTCTCTGGCAACGGCATAGGCTGCAGTGAGGCTGCAGTGGGCTGNGATATTTACATTACGATTCATAACAGTAGCAAAATTACAGTTATAGAGTAGCAACGAAAATAATATTATGGTTGGGGGTCACCACAACATGAGGAACTGTATTAAGGGGTCGCAGCATTAGGAAGGTTGAGAACTGCTGCCTTAGAGTGTTAGGGCTGAATTCTTAGCTGGTTCAGAAGGATTGCTGTGTCTTCATACCAGAGAGTTCACCTCACCTCTCTCAATCATGCTCCTCCGAAGCTAAGGAAGTTACAGACAATACTGTCCTTTCCCTGGGGTTGGATTGTGTCTCTGTCCTTTTTACCCAAGCTGCTGACCTGCATCTGATTGGTGGTTAAGATATGGAGGGCCAAGCCTGGGCAGCTCCTGGAGGCTTGTTGAGCAGAGGACAGGACTTGTTCTGCCCTTTTTGCTGCTGTCTCCAGAGGGCCAGTCATTCATCCAATTGCCTGTTAGTATGTATCTCAGCATCAGCATGTCTAAAACAGAAATCATCTCTTCCATGTCCTGGAGGTGACGAGCCACAAACCTGGATGTCTGACGCCTTCTTCATTCTCATTAGCTAATTCCCAGTCCTGTTCAGTTTTTCCTTCATTATATCTCTAAAATCTGTTCACTTTTTCCCACTCCCTCAGCTGCTAACTTTGTGTATAATTATTTCTTGTTCTGGGTACTTCATGAAATCATCACCTTATCTCCCTTACCTCTCTCAACCAGCTCTCATTGGTGCCAGAGGCACCTTTCCAAAATGCAAACTGGGCCATGTCACTCCCTGCTTTAAATCCTGAAATGGTTCTTCCAGTTAGAAATTAAAATTTAAATTCACTAGAATGGCACCTGAAGCCACTCATGATTTGGGACCTGCCCACATTTCTAGCCTCTTACGGGGCTACTTGTCCACTTGTGCTTTGTGGTCCAGCTGTAGTGAACCCCTACAGTTTCTTTTTCACCCTGTGCTCTCTCAGGCCTCGTCCCACTACCCAGAATGCCAGCTGGCGCCTTTCTCCCACTCCACCTCCCTGCGCCCATTCCTCGGCGAACATCCTGTTCATTTATTAAGACATCTCTGGCATTGCGACTGCCTGAAATCTCCAAACCCTGTGGCCTGTGAAGTGCCCCTGTCCTGGAGGCAACAAAGACTATGAACATACTTTCCAGGTGTGCTTGAATTTAGCAGCTTTGTGACCTTGGCAAGGTTTCTAATCTCTGGTCTGCTTTCTCAGCAGCAGAATGGGGATAATACCTCACAGGGCTGTTGTGAAGGCTCAGAACGCAGGCAAGCTTCACACTGTGTCTAGTGCGCGACAGGCTTTCTTGTTCACTTACAATGCCGCTGTATACCAGGAAGCATCTCCATCATAATTGTCATTAACCCATCTGCCTCCCATTTTATACAGACTGAGAGCTCCTTTAAGGTGTCTTCCATCTCTGCATGCCCCCAACACAGGAGAACATGTTTGAGGAGGAGAACTAGGACTTTCATTTTGGACATGAGTTTCAGGTGCCTGGGAGAATGTCCAAGTGGAGATGGCCGTTGGGTCTGGGGCTCAGCCGAGAAGTCTGGGTTGAAGAAGAGCTTTGGGGAATGATCAGGGAATGTGTCAGCAGCGGGTCCAAGGCAGAGTTTGGGTGAGGTACTGTCTTAATTTGATTACTTAGAAAACAGCCTGAGGCAAAACAAGCGCTAGTGCTTTATTGGCAAATGCAATCCCAGAGCAGTGAGAGAGGGAAGCGAGGCCAGGAAGGAGAAGGAAACAAGGTTTGTTTTAATGAGTTGGCCCCTGCGCCTTGCCCATGTGTGATGTCTCTGGATAGATTATACAGAAACACCATGCCTGGCTGGAACATTATGTTGGGGTTGCCGGAGGGATGGAGAGCAAGTTCACCTTCTCTCCCTCCGGTCTCCTGTCCTTTGTTGCTCCCAGTTTGCCCCGTGGCATGCCCACTCCCCCTCACGTGCTGGGATTGTATTACCAGGCCACTGAGAAAGCCAGGTCCCGTGCATGTCATCCGGCTCTGGAAGTGGTGAGGGCAGAAGAAGGGCACTGGCCCACAGGACTTGGTCAAGGTGGAACAAGCTGCTGGAGGCTTCAAGCTTGGGGTCGGGGGAGGCTACAGGTCACCTGGGCAGAGGGGACAGGGCAGGGGGCGGGCAGAGCCCTGTGCCGCCCTGACTGTTAAAGGGCCCACATCCACTAAAGAGCAGAGGCCCCCAGAGGAAGTGTCCCAGGGCCAGGAAGAGAGAGATTCAGGAGGGAGCCAGTAGCCTCTGATAAAAAACAGTGGGCTGATTTCTGGAAAGGGGCATCTGAGAACCTGGTGAGCTGGCCAGAGCAGTATTGGTGGATAGAGGGAGCAGAAACTGGGTCATGGTGGTTAGAAGGGGAGGGAGCAGGACACGTGAATTACTGTGTCCTGATGTTCAGTCGGTGAAGTTGGGTGGCTGGGGATGGCAGACAGCTGACACAAGCATCATTACCCATAGATGATAATGGGAGCTGCTCATGGGGCCCGAGAGATTTCTGGAAACAGATGTGATGGTGAGGAGAGTGGCCTAGTGAGGCACTCTGTGTACTGAGGATGGAACATAGCATGAGAACAGCCTCCTTTGATCCATCCAAACCCAGAGCTGCCAGTTGTGACATGATAACCAAGCAGACTGGCTGGCAGTGGGCAGGGGCAAGGTATGAGTAGTTTCAATTTTGTCCCCTGGGGACTCCTTTCTTTTTAAGGTTCTCAGGCAGATTCCCGGGGCCACCATCTTCCCCAACATTGAGGCAGTTTTGTGAAGAGTAGAGCTCTTCTACTTACAAGCTGTGAACTTGGAGAAGTTCCTTAACCTTTGGACCTCAGTTTCTGTGTCTGTAATGTGAGGCTAATAGCACTTTCCTCAGGTGGTATTCCTTCGTCAGGTAATCATCAGGGGAAGATTAAATGAGATAATATGAGGTCTCCATACAGGACCTCGATAAAAAAGGATAATACCTGGGAGAGGCTGATATTGAACAGATGAAAAGAAAATGAAAAATAAGCAGCCATTTATGATAATCATATTTTGGGTCCCAAAAGGTAGGCAGTCTTAGGTGCCCCAGCTTTTGGCTGGTTTCCTTGGTTGGTTGCTATCTTATTTTCTATCATTCAGGCACCGTTTCCTCCTACTCTTAGCAGGCCAAGGCTGAGGGAGAGTCCAAGGTCTGTGGCACTTCCACTCCCCCACCCCCCTTGCCCCAACTAGAGTTTACCTGCTTGGTTCCCATTTTCAGCTACTCCCAGTGGGGAGTGGGGGTGGGGGCTAATCCTAGGAAATGTGCAAGGCCTAGGCTGATTCCACTCTACCCAGCCTTGGGGCTGAAAGTGAACCAAGAGCATGTGTGTTCCAATCGAGGAATCTTCACAGTACAGAATACTCTGACCCCTGCTAAGGACCCAGGGCACCCAGAGAACCCAAGATCTGAGGATGAGCAGTCCCTCCTGCCTCCCTGTGGCTGTCACAAGTCACACAGCCCTCCCCTTCTCTGTGGATATTGAGAACATGTCCATTCACCCAGCCTTCCTCCATCTCTACCTCCATCTCTACTGCATATGCCAGCTGAAACAGGCAGCACTGCTCCCAGGGACAGACAGCTGCTACTGCTGAGGTGCTCAGAGGAGTGGCCAGGGATGTTGG
>NW_017731903.1:570168-574361 GCF_001890085.2 Hipposideros armiger | reverse complement strand
TTCTAGCTATAGAGGGCAGTGTCACTGGCCCATGTGGGATCTGAACCGGTGGCCCTGCTGCTCAGAGCTCAAGCCAACTCTTAACCAATGAGCCACTTGGCCAGCCCCTGTATTCATTCTTGTACAAGTCCCATGTGCTGATGTTTACACCTCTCCCTAGAATGGCCAAGCCTATTTTACCGGCCCAAACTTTTTTTGTCCCCAAACTTGCCCTGTACCAGGGAAACCATCCCCCAGATTCCAGGAAACAATGTGTTCTTCCTCCTTCCAAGTCTTTATTTTTATGGCTCCTTCCCTCTGCCTCAAATACTCCCTTTGGTAGTTCTGCTGTTCCAAATCCTATCTCTATGTGACTTCTTCACTGTTCATCCCAACGCCATTTTCTCCATGAAGTGTTTTTTTTGTTTTTGTTTGTTTTGTTTTTTTAAACACACAGGGCCTGGCCCCTAGAAGGCAAACAATGTTAATTTGTGGAATGATTAATTCTCCAAACCCTTATGGTTTCTCTTTTACTGAACCCCTCCCTCCCTTTGTGCTTCTGCTTGTGAATTCGTCTACTCAGACCTGCCGGAAATTCCTTGAGGCACCGAGGCTTCCTCAGGCTTAGGCCGTCCTGATCTGCCCGAAACCCAGGAGTTACCTGGGTCGGGGGGGCTTTCAGTCTAAAACCAGGAAAGTCCCAGGCAAACCGGGATGAATTGGTCACCCTAGTGTTGCCAGTCTTTGATTCTATAGAATATTAAGAAGAACTAGGGTGGAGGGTTAGGGTGATATCTCAGCCATGGCCTCCGAAACACATCTTTCAACATGTCTGCTGTAGGTGGCCCTCGGTGCAGGGGTATGGTTGCTCCACTGAGGAAAACTCCATGGGATCTAGTAATAAAGTGAGGACTTTAAACCAGAAGATTAATTTCCTATCTGAAAGGGAAAGAAAACCCTGAAACATGGGTCTGAAGATATTCAGAAAAGCCATAGAAGGGCCTGCGGAGGAAGGAGGTAGAGTTCTTTTTTTAATGGAGCTTCCAACCCCTGCTCTTCCTTCTATGTCTATGAGTCTGTGGGCAAGTATTGTATTCTCTGAGCCTCAGTTTCCATTATCTGCAAGGTTGGGGGTGAAAATCTCTACACAGGACAGCTGAGAGGATTAAATGAGGGAAGATGTGTGTAGTATCTGGTGCCTGGATTTGCCTTGACTGCTGAAGATTTCCCAGCATGCTCCTCTTCACCACCCCCACCCTGTGAGTTCACCCCCCATCCACACCTACTTCCCACTCGCTGTCTCTCCCTTCTTGCCTCCCTCCAAAATCCCGATTTCCCACTTCTCCCTCCCTCATCGGATCTTTCCTACTTACAGAAAAAGAATAAGAATAAATCCAAACATCAGCAAAAAACTTAGAAAAGCTACAAGTATGCAATGTTTTTCTTGCAGGATTTGGTCTGTTTGAATGCTTTCATTGTTTTTCCTGGTGTATCCTCCTCTGAAGAGTCAGGATTTGGGGTTGGCAGAGCTGGAGTGGCAGTGGGATGTGGAAGTTCAGGCCCACGGAGAAGAAGGTCTGACATCTTTCTCGAGAATTGTCTATTGTAGAGAAGCCAGATTCTCTCCAGGGAACTGCCTCCCCTGGCTCCATTGTGCTTGGACAAGCTAAAGGGGCCAGTAATCAACCTCCCTAGGACGTGCTGATTAGATAAACCAATGAGAATCATAAAAGACATTAGATTAAAAAACATAAAAGGAATGTTACTTTTACAGTGTCTATGAATAGACAAAGACTTTGTGGTTCTAAAATAGTTGGTTGGTGAGGCAATAGAGGAGGGGCTATGTTAATCGCAGAGGTAGGAGAAAGGAGAGGTGGGTGGGTTCCAGCTGCAAGGCCCCCTTAAAGGGATTGCGTTCAAGAGCCCAGGAGCAACGGGCCACTGCACTGGGGGTGAGTAGAGTGGATTTTAAATTATGGAGTTACAGCTTGGTTGTAGGTTCTGGTTTGGGATGTGAGTGAACAAACGAAATAGTACAGGCAGGAGTCCCCAGCTCACTGAGGGTCAGGGGAGACTTTGATTGCTTTTTGTCAGAGGCCTGTGCAAGACTTAGACAATCTGATTGTTTAAATGAATCTATAACTATCCCAACATAGGAAGGAACAAGTAGATAATGACCAGGTTGTCCTGAAGTAGTGTTGCTTTCTGTGCTCTCCTGTCCCCGCCTTCGGAGAGGGGAGTGGGTACACGCCTGCACAGCTGTGCAATGTCAGACCTACAATGAGGGGCTGAGACCTATAGCTAGTTATATTCTCTGCAGGGAGGTCTGACTCCCCCTCTTCAATCATGCTATTCACAGTGGTTGGTCCTGGGCCTACTTTACCCTTCTTCCAACTCAATAAGTGTTATTTCTGGCATCTTCCCAGAGGCTCTGAAGAGCCCCGGGAACATGGGACTTGTATAAAATCCCCTACTTCAGTTAAGCTTTCTGACCCAAAGGAGGTGGACTTTGATTGCTTCTTAGGCTCTTTAGGGAATGAGAGGGAGGAGATGCACCAGCCAGGAAGCTAGCCCACATCCCTTTCCCTAGAGTAACAGGCTGTGTAGTTCCTGTGTGTCAGGACCCCTGGAGAGCAGCTGGCTTTCCAATGACAAGGTCATCCAGCCCTTGATGAAATTCTGGCTTAGAAATCCGGAGCCCTTAGCTCTGTGGGCTTCTGTCCCCGAGGAAGGTTTTTTTTACCCTCCCTCCAAGGAGGCATCCTGGGATTTGGAACTGAGCCGTGGGCTCATGATCTGAGGGGTGTTTTCAGGTGTACCCTGAAAACCCACCAACTATGCTCTTTCTCTCCATGACCCCCAACTTATTTTGGGTGGACTAATCTAAGGGGAGCCCTCTGTCCCCATCCATTGCAGGTGCTCCCTAAGTGGCTTGTTGCTTGACCGAATGCCTGCCCACTCTCCTTCCAGCCAAGTTCATCTTCCCAGAGAGGCAGTAATGAAGCACTTTGACTTAATAATGGAGACCCTCAAACATCTTTTTTTTCACTGTCTTGCTCCGTGAACAGGGATGGTGGCCGTGCCGACAAAGGAGGTACTTCAGCGTGAGTGTTGTTGTCACAGGAAACGGGTGGGAGGGTGTGATCTCCAATGTTACCATTCCCCAAACAGGAATCAACTGGTCCTGCGTTTCCTTTTCTGAACATTCATCTGTAGAAAAGTTTGCTTCTTGGGCTACTTGAGATCTACGTGCTCTACTCCCTATCTGAAGAGTTAGGTTCTGTGCTTCTGCCAATTTATTATCTCAGAAGTATGTAATTGGGGTGATTGTATATAACCTTGAGGACAGAAGCTCTTTAATATTCTATTACTCAAAAATGGGTTCCGTTTGGTTTGAGGCCTAATAAGGCCCTAATAATGCTCACTTCTGGTATCATAGGACGTATGCTGGGTCTGACTGCACCCCTCTCGTGTCTTAGCCTTCTTCTCCTTAATCCAAAAAAAGGAGCAGCTCTAATGGAGAAACAGAAAATGACCATCCATACCTACTTCATCTCTGCCCCCTTTCCCGTAAGTATGGGCAACCTGCAACATCACTTTACATCAGACTTCCTAGAACACAGGAAGAGTGTTCTGTCTTTAGGAAGAGTCAGTTCACCTCGACCAGGTCTCGTAACTCACCTGCTCTGTGCCGGGTACAGTGTGAGCACAGAAATGGCCGGGTGCTGCCTCATATGGGGTAAGACCTCTTGGCTGGCAATTCATCAGCAGCCATTTCAGTGCCTACTGTGTACACAGAAGGCAATTTGCTAGGCTGTAGGAGCAATATGAGGATAAACAGCATGGGGGCCTTGCCCTCAGAGAGCTTACAGTCTAGTGGGAGATGCAATATGTATGTGTGCTAATTAACAACTGAAGATAATACTGTTAACTATTGTGTGGAACACGCGTGACGCATAGGGTAAAATCTTGATTTTTGCCTGTTACTGCTCTTTTAAATTTACTTGGTAGGCCTAGCTAGATCTTGCTTTGCCCCTGGATGAAATTTAGACAAGTCACCTGATTGTTCTGGTCACCCTTGGTCTCAGTCTCATTTCAGTAATTATAATGTCAATCTAATAATAATCCAAACTTCAATCTCTGCATAAAAATGAGGCTCCTTCCCATCCCAGCTTAGTGCTGCTGAAGAAGAGAAGCCTGTGGTGGTTGGTGGT
>NW_017731903.1:561527-567645 GCF_001890085.2 Hipposideros armiger | reverse complement strand
AAATCTTAAACAGGGTCACCTCCTACTTATTGTCCAAACTGGAACCCTTTTGAGAATGAAAGGTGGCACTGCTAATAATGAAGCCAAGACAACAGGGCAGGTGGTGACTGTCCAGGGCCAACTGTGTGCACGTTCAACCCCAGTCTTAAGGAACAATCACATTTAATTCCAGTGTAGAGATAAACGCACCAAAGCCAATAAATGATTAAATTGCTACTACTATTGTCCACTGCCAAGCTTCCCCTCTAAATGAGATTTAAAAAAAATAGTACTTTTCTCCAACACGATTTTCTTAGGAAAAAAAAATCTATCCTCTGGATACCAGTTTCAGCCCCTAAACCCAAGTGTGTAAGAAACACTTATTTTCTAAAACTCTCCATCTGTATTTTGAGTTCCCATTTAAAAAAGGTGCTAACATGTAAATCCCTGTTGGTTCTGAATTACGTTTTAAGTTTGGAATGGGGTGGAGAGAAGACTTCTAGACTTTTAGGGACCTACAAAGGCCCCTCACTTGATGTCATCTGTCTGTGTCCCCTTTAGCCCTTGTTCGTTGGTGCCTGCAGGTCACTATGGAGCTCAGCGTCTCTCTCCAAGGCTTCATGTCACCTTGGGTGAGGGGTAGGGGGCAGCTTTGGCCATCTTCCCACACTTCAGTCGGGGTCTAGGCCGGGTCTAAGGGAAAAGGCTCCTTGTATCTCCTCTCCCTGGTTTCAGGCCCCCTCCCTGAGCAGAGCATGGAATGGGCTGGCTATTTGAATGGGGGAAGGCAAGGAGGTAAAGAATATATCCGGCTGCGGAAGGCACTGGCTAATCTTTCGGAACATTGTTTTGCAAGGCATATAGAAATGTCTCATGTAAGGTGTGCTTCCTGTTTTAACTACTATGATTTTATAGTTTTCTGCATTTTTTAGGAAAGCCTCCCCACCCTCACCCCCAGGCCAGCTCAGCCATTTACCAGCTATGTGAACTTGGGAGTTACTTCATCCTCTCAGAGCTTCAGTTTTCTCATCTGTAAATGAGGATGACCGTAGTTCATATCAATTAAGTGCTTACACTTGCCAAGTACTATTCTAAATGTTTTATGTATATTAGCTCATTTAATCCTGACCAGAAATCTATGTGATACATAGTAAAAGCTCAATAAATTCTAAGCTGATATTTTAATCATGATTTTTGGTCATTTGCATCCAAAATGCCATTGAAATTATATTTAAAATGTACATAAATTTCTGGATATTTAACATATTTGCTGCATTTGGTTTTCCCATCCATGAATATTATATCTTATTTTGTTTCTTAGCAAAGTGTTATCATATATCATAAGATATGAATTTCTAGATAAGTGTATTTTTAGATGTTTTAGGCGTTTTGTCACTATTGAAAATGAAATCTTTCCCCCCCATTATGTTTTTTCATCAGACAGTATTGGTGGCCTCAGTTTCTCATTAATGAATCACCTCCCAGATGCCCCAATAGCTCTCTTATTTTAGGCTGACAATATGAAGATCACATACACTCTGACAGAAATTGAGGCACAGGGTGAGGAGTGGTTTTCCAGGGTGGCTCAGGTTGGCCAAGGTGACCAGAGAACTGTCCCCAAGCCTAGAAAGTATAGGGCGGGGGAGGGGCGGGGCCGGCTTGCTCTGGGTCCCTCCCCAGGCCTGTCTGGGGGATGAGTTCCCAGGTACCCGCAGTTCCTCTGTGGCTTCAGTGATTCCCAATTGCATCTGCCAAACGATGGCTCTGGTGGCAGCTTTGTCAAGGGCCAAGCTTGCCACCTTGGAAGTCCAACTTGCTTAGTAAGTAAAGGGACTGCCATTCAGAGAAGCCTCATCTTCTCTGGGAAGTACGTCTTCTGCAGAGTTCCTGTCCGCTTTTGGCAGCCTCCACCCAAGGCCACCAGAGGGCAGCAGAGAGCAGGTGCAGAGGCAGAAAAGGAGCCTGGTTCCGGACCTGCCCGGAGACCTTGGCTCTCAGAGCAGTGACAGTGGCAGCTCTACTCCTGCAAACTGCCAGGAATACCACTCCCACCTCCTCACAACAGAAGTGTCATGAGCTTCCTGGGAGTGTAGTAATTATAATAACATTGCTAGTTAATGCTAATTATTTCCTGTGGGCCAGACATTGACCAAAGATTTTATATATATTGATTCAATCAGTTTTCATAACTACTCTTGAGGTAGATATGATTATTATTCCCATTTTTCAGTCAACTAAAAAAAAAAAAAGATAGTTAACTTGCCCAAGATCCCACAGTTCGTGGAGCCAGGATTTGAACCCAACCATTTACGAGCCTCTATTCTAGGTATCAAGGATACATCGGTGAATAAGAAAAAGTCCCTGCCATATTGGAGGAACAGACAATAAATGAATAAACAAACACATAATATGGTTTTATGGTTTTGAATAGAAATGCCATCTAGACAAATAAGGCAGAGTTAAGAGCTAGAGAGGGGGCCTTTAGAAGAGCTGGTTGGAGGGGCCTTCTCGGGTAGATGGGGTTTGATAGGAGAGCTGAACACATGCTGAAGGTGGGAAAACAGCAAGTGCAAAGGTCCTGAGGTGAGAACGAGCTTGAGGTGTTAGAGGAACAGCAGGACGTGCAGTTAGGCTGGTGCAGCGTGAGCCGAGGTCTATGCTGTTGCTGGCCACCGGCCACAGCGGTAATTAGGGGGTAGATGGAGATGCAGAGGGGAGAGGACCCCACTTATTGCCTCTTTGGGTTTCTCAGATTCCCTTTAAGATATCTCTCATCTTGTTTCACCCTCCTGTACAGTCTTGACCCCATCACAGTATGTTCCCTCCGCAACCTTGGATACAGTTCAAAAGCAGCTAAAGTCGACAAGAATCTGGGACAGCCAGTCTTGTACCACCAGCCAAAGCTTGGCACAAACAATCCGAGAGCCAAAAATTACACATACTGGAGTGAGCCTTGCCCAGCTCATGGAGACTTTCTTGTGGGTAAAAGTTCTAGATAAGCCTGCTGGGGCCCCCGAATGAATCCTTATTCCCACCAACACAGGGGCCTGGACTCTGCAGGGTAGGAAGCTCATTTTCTCTTCATGGAACTTTGCCCCCGACCCCATACCAGGGCTCTGTGTCAACCTTGCCTAAACCCTGCCATGTGTTCAACTCAGGTTTTCATACCCCTTCCTCCATCACCATCACTGCTCTCACCACCTCCATCTACAACTCATCACCCCCATCTACACCTCATCACCTCCATCTACACCTCGCCACCTCCACCTACACATCACCACCTCCACCTACATCTAACTACCTCCATCGCCACCTCCATCTACACCTTACCACCTCCATTTATGCCCATCCACCATATTGCCACATCTGCCATTTTAACTGCTACTTTCACCTCTACCATTTCCAGTTGTCATGGCCACCACTTCCCTTCTTGCTAGCAGGCAGCCAGCACAGACCATTTGGATGGAGAGGCAGACATGAACTAGAAGTTTACTCACATTGCTCTGGCCTTAAGTCTTCAAGGTCTTTGACGTCCAAAACCTCTTCAACTCTTTTTTTTTTTNAAAACTTTTTCATCATCCCCAGCTGAAATTCTGTAGTCATTAAACACTAACTCCCCATTCCTCCTTCCATCCAGCCCCTGGTAACCACTATTCTAGTTTCTGTCTCTATGAATTTGACTACTCTCGGTACCTCATATAAGTGGAATCATACAGTATGTGTCTTTTGTGACCAGCGTATTTCACTTTGCATAATGTCCTCAAGGTTCATCCATGTTGTAGCAGGTATCAGAATCTCCTTCCTGCTTCAGGCTGAATAACATTTCATTGTATGGCTATGCCACATTTTATTTACCTAGTCATTAATCGATGAACTTTTGGGTTGTTTCCACCTTTTGGCTATTGTGAGTAAAGATGCTATGAACATTGGTGTACAAGTATCTGTTTGAGTTCTGGCCTTCAACTCTTTTGGATATATATCCAGAAGTGGAGTGAGTTTATTTCCAAACAGAGAATATATCCCTATGGTGGACAATATAAAAGGTACAAGAGGCTATACAGTGGACCCTGAGCTCCTGCCTCCCAGTACCCATCTCAGGAATCATCGCTGTTACGTGTCTCTTGTGACTTCTTTCCTGGAGATACTGCACACCCAAACACCCCCCCCCAACACAAATGCTGGCAAGCCATAAGCATTCTTCTAAACTTTGTTTTTTGCCCATTTAACAATATTTCTAAGAGATCATTCCATAGCACCTTTTATAAAGTATCCTTATTCTATTTAAAAGCTTCATGGTTTTCTAAGGTACAGACGATACTTTTTTTTTTAATCAGTCCCCTATTGATGGACATTTAGGTTGTTTCCAATGTTTTGCTGCCACAAACACTGTTGTAATAATAACAGCCAGTATTTACTGAGCACTCACTGTGTGCCAGGCCTTCTTTCACATCTTTTCCATGTATTCTATCATTCATTCCCATGATAACCCTCTGACATGGTGCAGGATGGTGAGTAATTGCTGCAAACCACATGTGTGTCTTTGCCTAGGTGGGAATATATCCGTAAGGTAACTCTCTAGACAAAGAGTTGCTGCTACCCAAAGGTATGTGCATTTTTAAGTTTTGTAAATATTGCCAAAGTGGCTCCACAGAGTCTGTGCACCTACAGTCTCACCAGCCAGTGTGTGGAAGAGGGCCTATTTCATTCCACTGTTGTGGTTGTGAGACTTTTTGACATTTGCCAATCTGCAAGGTGAAAAATGGTATTTCACTGTGACTCTAATCTGCTTCTTTTTTTAAAATGAATGAAGTACCTCTTTTCAAATGTTTGAAGGCAACTTGTTTTACTAATGGGTTTTAAAAGCTCAATAAAATGATCCTATAGTTGATCTAGAGAAATCTACAGGCAANCCCCATTCCTCCTTCCATCCAGCCCCTGGTAACCACTATTCTAATTTCTGTCTCTATGAATTTGACTACTCTCGGTACCTCATATAAGTGGAATCATACAGTATATGTCTTTTGTGACGGGCGTATTTCACTTTGCATAATGTCCTCAAGGTTCATCCATGTTGTAACAGGTATCAGAATCTCCTTCCTGCTTCAGGCTGAATAACATTTCGTTGTATGGCTATGCCACATTTTATTTACCCACTCATTCATCGATGAACTTTTGGGTTGTTTCCACCTTTTGGCTATTGTGAGTAAATATGCTATGAATATTGGTGTACAAGTATCTGTTTGAGTCCTGGCTTTCAACTCTTTTGGATATATATCCAGAAGTGGAGTGAGTTTATTTCTGAACAGAGAATATATCCCTATGGTGGACAATATAAAAGGTACAAGAGGCTATATGGTGGACCCTGAGCCCCTGTCTCCCAGTACCCATCTCAGGAATCATCGCTGTTACCTGTCTCTTGTGACTTCTTTCCTGGAGACACTGCACACCCAAAGGCACACCCCCCACACAAATGCTGGCAAACCATAAGCATTCTTCTAAACTTTGTTTTTTGCCCATTTAACAATATTTCTAAGAGATCATTCCGTAGCACCTTTTATAAAGTATCCTTATTCTATTTAAAAGCTTCATGGTTTTCTAAGGTACAGACGAAAGTTGTTTTTTTTCATCAGTCCCCTATTGATGGACATTTAGGTTGTTTCCAATGTTTTGCTGCCACGAACACTGTTGTAATAATAACAGCCAGCATTTACTGAGCACTAACTGTGTGCCAGGCCTTTTTTCACATCTTTTCCATGCATTCTATCATTCATTCCCATGATAACCCTCTGACATGTGCAGGGAGGTGAGTAATTGCTGCAAACCACACGTGTGTCTTTGCCTAGGTGGGAGTATGTCTGTAAGGCAACTCTCTAGACAAAGAGTTGCTGCTACCCAAAGATATGTGCATTTTTAAGTTTTGTAACTATTGCCAAAGTGGCCCCACAGAGTCTGTGCACCTACAGTCTCACCAGCCAGTGTGTGGAAGAGGGCCTATTTCATTCCACTATTGTGGTTGTGAGACTTTTTGACATTTGCCAATCTGAAAGGTGAAAATGGTATTTCACTGTGACTCTAATCTGCTTCTTTTTTTAAAATGAATGAGGTACGTCTTTTCAAATGTTTGAAGGCAACTTGTTTT
>NW_017731903.1:553755-557757 GCF_001890085.2 Hipposideros armiger | reverse complement strand
AGATTTAGTTACCTGCAATGTGATAAGATCTATTATTGGCTTCTCAAGCAGTCCTCAAATCTAATGACCTATAAGAAGATATTCAAGGGAGCTGTAATTTTGGGCATCAGCCAGCTGGGGTCACCCCAATATGTAATACCAGCCCCAGGCCTCTGCAGGCTGGATGGGCTGCCACCTGTCTATAAACTGGGTAACCCTGGGGTGGGATTCTTAGACCTGCAGCTCTAACATCCTTCCAAGACAGAATTCAAAAAGGATCTGGGATAGAAACTACGCAGGGAGACACACCAACATTTCAAATCCAGGCTGAAACATAACACTGCCATAAAAAGATCATCAGGTTAAAATCCAAGAAGAAATTTAGAGCAGAGACATCCACCTGTGATCGTGGCCAGCTCTGTTCAAAACCTGCACTACCCATGTCTGTCAGCCAACCCAGCATCGGTGGTTCACTCTGTAGGAGTGTCCCTTCCCCCACCCTGGTCACATGGCTGCCCGCCACTGAGCTCCACAAGTCAATCTCCAATGCCCCAAATACTGTTTTGCTTAGAAATCACAGAGTGTCCTTCTTGTCACCCAACAGCAACAGAGCTGACTCTGGCCTTCCTGAGATTTGGATCGTGGTCTCTGGTGCTACGACGTGGAAGGTAAGTTTGCAGCTTGGCACTTTGGGGATAGTAGACAATGCTATGCCAATAAGGGAAAATGTGCTTTGTAGTAAAAGCACGGAGTATTTAAGAGTAAACTTCACACACTGAGAAGAAGCGTACCATGAAAGCAGGAAAATCCTCCAAATGACCATTGGCTATTTTGCTTTTCCTTAAAAAAAAAATTAAACTGTATTAGTCACCCTGATGCCTCAAGTTCGCTGGTTTGGGGCACAAAATGTCATGCCACATCAACAGAAATAGCTGGAGACTCACTCATTGTCTCTGAAACCTTCGTGAGTTAGCTCTTTTTTGTTCTTGTCTGATGGAACTGAGAATCTTTATCTTCTAGGCAGGTAAGTTTCTATTGTCTTTGCCAAACTTACGAGACTGGCTGAAATATTTATGAAGTAAGCAAAAATTCTGAGATTTGCCTCTTCCCCAGAAAACAACGGGAAAACAGATTGCATCTGTTAATGTCACATCTCGGGGTAGAAACTGAAGAGTGGCTAGCATCTTTTTGTTTTACATTTCTGTTGTTACGTTTTGGACACAGTACCTGATTTTGTTATTGGTAGTTGGATTAGGGATATTTTGATTGCTTGTTTTGTTTGCCTCTCCTGGGGGATGCATGGGGTGGTGATGTCTGCAGGGCCCAGAGGCAATGGAAAAGCCACTGGTTGGGAGGGTGGCCTTTCGCTAGCTTCTAGTTTAGCTTTTTAAAGCCCAGCATGATGCTGTGTCATTCTTATCAATTCAGTTCACAAAACCATCCCAGATGAACCCTTTTCTGAACTATGGCCTCTCCGAGGGGTTCACTGGACACCTTGTTGGGCTGGTTCCATATTCTTAGATATAATAAAGTCAAGTGGTTTAAAAGAAGACGAGGTGGGAGGGAAAGCTCCCAAAAAGGCTGACTGATGAATGTAGCACAACCTTTTTTCTAGTTAGTTTTCTTTCAGAGACATGGATGTCTAATCTTGAGGACTTATTATCTCAATAATGGCATGTTTTATCCTTCCTCCCTAATAATTAAGCTATTTTGTTTTGTTTCTGGTGTCTCCTGCACATAACTGGAACAAAACAGATTTGTTGGACTGGATTGATGTGCTCTTGTGAATAGGGGTTGTGGGGAGTGTTAAATGGTAGGAGATTCACCCTCCAGGGTTTTGATGGTCACTGATAAGGCTGGCTGTATCACCACGTCCTTGCTGCAGGAAGGGGCTTGGGCAGGGGCTCTGAGCGTCTGGTCTCTGGTGTGGCACTCTGGTCCTTAGCCTCGCAGGCTTAGGACATGGAGTTTATCAGTCAGGTTTGGATTCTCAGGGATCCCAGGTGTGATTCCAGGCTGGTGGCAAGGGTAGTAGTGGAAGGGGTTCCTTAAGTGACTCAGGACAGAAGGTAATTTGGTCTGATCCCTCACCAAAAAAGACATGCTCCCCACCAAAATGATCTATGATCTAAAGACAGATGGAAAATAAAGGTGAGTTAGTTGGGCAATGGAGGGGCTGGCACAGGAAAAATTGCTGTTATAATTTCTTTCATTTGCTACATGGTGGGGGCTGTTGTGTTGCTAACATAATTCCTTTGGCAACATATTATAGTGGTTAATACTCTTTGGATGCAAGTACAGTAAAACCTTGGGTTGGTGGTTTGCAAGTGTTCCGCAAGATGAGCAAACGTTTCTAATACATTTTAACATGGTAAATGTCTTACAGTACAAGTAGTTTGTTTTTGGAACGAATTATGCTTACAAACCAAGGTATTGCTGTAACTCAAATCAACTGAAGTTAGCTGAAGAGAAAAGGGGGGATATTACAAGGCCATTTGGAGTTTTTGTGATGGGAATTCAGCTATTCCTTAGGAAGGACCTGAAACCCAGAAGTGGAAACCTTCCAGACACCACCACTCCCAATCTCTCATGTTTTCACTTCTTTCTTCCTTTGTCTTCCTCCCTCCCTTCCTTGGGCCTGGGAATCAGAGAGATTCCAATTTGAATCTCCACCACGCCTGGTTCTGTGACACAGGAAAAATTACTTAATTCTCTAAAATAATGGGGGTGAAAATTATGTGCTTCACAGAATTTTAGTCAGGGTTAAGTGAGATTACGAAAGCAACATATTTGACATTCAATTAATATACAATATATGAAATGCTGGAGATAGAAATTTTGCTTCTTGGGTTAGGTCATGACTGGGAGTTTTTATGATGGGCCCTACAGGTACTGATCAGAGCAGCAGTTACTCTAAATGCTTTCCATATGGCCAACACCTGGCTTCAAATGCATGGTTTCCTTTGAAAATTATCTGGGCTGCCAGGGTTCTGTTACTTATGCATCCTCCTGGGAGGGAGCCGCTCCCAGTGAGGAGGTCGGAAGGGAATGTTCTCCACTAGCACAGGACTGGGAGGTGTGCACGGACCTGAATATGTGCTACGTTGTATCTCCAGGCTTCCACAGTTCTGAGGCGGTTTCATCTCTATTTGCATCTGTATTGTCATTTTGTATTCACTTTCGTTTGGTTTCCAATCTGAAAATCTGTAACATTTCAAATATGAAAGAACACATTTTTGAAACATGCCTGAAAACCATTTCATTTGTGTCAGTCAGGCTCTGTTGACTGCAAGTGTCAGAAACCCAACTCAAACAGTGAAAAACAAAATAAAGTGCAACACAACTGAGAAGGCCAGTTCAGAATTAACTGACTCAGGGAGTTACGGTGTTATCATTACTCTGTTTCTCTGCGTTCCTTGGATGCTTCCCTCCATGTGGCAGGTGAGATAGCAGCCCCCAAGCCTATCAGCTTCACAACGCCAGAGCAGAGTCAAGGCAGTGTGTTGGATGGATCAAGTGGAAATGTCTTGGGAAGAATTCTGACTGGCCCTGCTTTGGGCATGGAATCATCCCAGGCTCAGTAGCTGGAGAACGAGGAGTGTTTGATTGGCCAGGATGGGTCATGTGGCCTTTCCAGTTTGAGACTGGGGAGAGGGGGAGTCAGCCCTCCCCAAACCATTAGGAAGTAGTTCTCTGTAAGAAAGGTGATCTGTTACTCAGCTTGTCTTGACTCCTCATGCCATGCCAGGGTGGAGGAAGATAGCAATTCCCAAAAAAGTCGCCAATCTACAGGAGGCTACCAGTACGTCCTCACTAAGTTTACCGGTTTATAGTGACCAGTTTGAATGAAACGATGTGATATTGTGATATGCATGTGAAGCAAACCCAGTTATAGAGATTCAATTTAATAGAAGATATAAATTGGGAGCTATTTTCTTCTTTTTTTTTTTATTGGGGAATTGGGGGGATGGGAACAGTGCTGGGGAATTGGGGGAAGGGGAACAGACAAGTTGCTGTCGTTTT
>NW_017731903.1:548227-551545 GCF_001890085.2 Hipposideros armiger | reverse complement strand
CAGTGTCACTGGCCCTCATATGTGGGATCCGAACCGGGGCCCTCTGGCATCCCAAGCGAGTTCTTAACCATCGCGCCACTCGGCCGGCCCCACACCGCTTTTTTTAAATGGTTCTTTGGCTGTCTACATTGCTTCTGTTTCCTTGGACTTCCTCTTTTCCTCTTTGCTTTGGTCTCTGTCATTCTGGTGATTCTTGGCTGGCCATCATATTTTGGAGTGGAGCTGCCAAACAGCTGTTTGACACGTTGGATTTGTTAGATGATAGACTATGGTGGAGCCCTCACCATTTTGTGAGAGGTCCTCGAAATGTCAGAATTTGTAAGTCCTCTGGTCCCCTGTCTGGATCGTGTATGCTTTGTTGGTGCTCTAGGAGTAAAGTATGCAGAGGGCTGCACGTCTGACTGCCTTTACTTAAATTTCTCCCATTTTGCCCCCCATGAAATGACTCCTTCCATCAGGTATCTGGTGCACTTCTGGTTTAACTCCTCCATCTTCTGGGGTTGGGGCATTCTAGGATACTAGAGCTTAGGAGAGAGAGAAAGATCTGAGGGTTTAACTGACTTCTTATGCAGATTTTCAGTCCCATCTTAAATCTTGGTCTTCAGATGTATCTACTGCCTTCAATTTCTTCTTTTTCTACCTTTGAGAATCATTTTGTATAAGTTAGAGGCTATCTAATCCTTGAAAGTTCAGATGAAACATTTTTTAAAAAGGATTTGCTCCCGCTGTTTATTTTTCTTTTAATTACAGAAACATTTCAAATATTTTAAAAATAGACAAAATAATATGATTATCCTTCAGTACCATAACCCAGCTTCACTAATTAACAATATCTGTGACTGGTTGTGATGCCGTTCCCATCATCATTTCATTTAGTTGTTATTGGTTAGTTCCAGTTTTCTAATTCTTCTGAAGTCAATTTTGTTTATTTCTATTATTTTTCTAATAAATCCATTAATTAGCTTTATGGCTAAGAGCTATAGTTCCACAAACAGAGTATCTGGGTTTTAATCCCTTTTCCTCCATTTAGGTAGTCAATAAAGCTCTTTATGCCTCAGTTTTCTCATCTGTAAGATGGAAATAATAATGCTACTTATCTCATAGGGTTGTTGAGAAGATTCAAATAAGTCATACATGCAGAGCATCTAAAATAATGTCTGACACATAGCAATTCTAGCTATTATTATTATCTCAGTTAAATGTATTGGTATTTAAGTTTTTCATGGCATTTACTTATAATTTTTATATTTTCTATTATATTTTAGTTATGTCTCATTTTTATTCTTACTGTTGCTTACTTATGAATATTCTCTTTTCTTCTTAATTAATTAGTCTTGCTTGCTTTGCCTGTATGAATAATCTTTTCAAATAATTGCTTTTTGGATTTCTTAACCATCTCAATGCTTGATTGTTTTCTATTTTATTATTTTTTCTTTTGTCTTTTATATTTACATTCTACTTTCTTTGGGTTTTTCTCTCTTGTTCTTTTTCTAAGTTCTTTAGTTGAATGCTTATCACATTTATTTTTCCTTCCTTCCTTCCTTCCTTCCTTCCTTCCTTCCTTCCTTCCTTCCTTCCTTCCTTTCTTCCTACCTTCCTTTTTCCCTCTAACTATGTTGCACCCCACAAGTTTCAATATATAATTATAATAGTTGAGTTCTAAATATTTAATATCATATTTCCCCATGTATAAGACGCACCTTAATTTTGGGGCCCGGAATTTGAAAAAAAATGTATTACATAAAGTTATTAAACTCAAGTTTTATTCATCATAAAATTCATACAACTCCTCATCACTGTCAAAACTCCCAACCATTAGCTTGTCCTCATTTGTGTCTGATGACGAATCACTGTCTTCATATATTGCCTCGTCCTCAGTTCCATCTATGGCATTTGAAACCTACAACCACTTTATAAGACGCACCCAGTTTTTAGACCCCAAATTTTTTGAAAATAGGTATGTCTTATACATGGGGAAATACAGTAATTTCCATTGTGGTTTCCTATTAAACCTGTGATTAGAAATTATTTTAAGGGCCGGCCGAGTGGCTCAGTTGGTTAAGAGCTCNGCTCCAGGTTGAGCTGTTGTTCAGCATCTTAGCTGTGGAGGGCAGTGTCACTGGCCCTCATATGTGGGATCCGAACCGGGGTCCTCTGGCATCCCAAGCCAGTTCTTAACCATCGCGCCACTCGGCCGGCCCGGGAGCTATTTTCTTAAAGCAACCGTTCTCAAAGCATGGTCCCTGCCCTGGATCAGCAGCAGCAGCAGCAGTAGCAACTGGACAGTTGTTGGCATGCAAATTTTCAGGCTGCACCCCAGATCTACTGAGTCAAAAACTCTGGTGGGTGGGGGGAGCAGCAGTCTAGGTTTTAAGGAGCCCTCCAGGTGACTCTGATGCACACTCAGGTTTGAGAACCACTGTCTTAAAGGGCTCTTTGTTTTGTCGCTCTCCTGAGTATTTTAAACATGATTCACTTTAAACAAATAGATATTTAAACATGGATTTTCAGGGGATACAATTATTGCATATAGTGGAACCACATGTGTCACATTGAATTGTTTGCTTTAAAATGTTTAAAATAAAAATAATATATAACGTTAATGTAAAAATCAATTAACACATGTAAGAACTTGTAATAAAAAGCAACAGCACTCCATCCCAGCTTTGTGCTCACCCCACAGTTCCACTTCCCCAAAATAACTGGTTGAAATTCGTTTAGTTTTTTCTGTTGGTTACCTATACCCCTCTAATACACACACACACACACACACACACACACACACACACACACAGAGGGTGCCAAAAAATATATACACATTTTAAGAAAAGAAAAAACTGTATCAATATACACTGATAACAAAAGATGAATACAAGTCATGTTTGACTTCTGCAATTACAAGAGGTACTCAAAGTGGTTATCATCGGCATAATTTTAATATAGCTTTTTCCTTTCTTAAAATGTGTATATATATTTTTTGGCACCCAGTGTGTATATTCTGCTGGCTATCAATTAGAAATTAGTCACCTAACAGGTGAATATTTAACTGTCTTACACCACACTGATCTCCTCTCCTTTACCTTCCCAATGTAGACATATCATCACAGTTTTTAGTTAACTAAAAAAAAAATCAGCATTTAAACTCTTATGATTAGGTACCATGATCATAATTTATTTCTTGCAGTTTAAATTTTTCCCTGGTGTTTCTCATTGTCTTTCTTTTTCTGTGCATTTTTTATCTTCGTCACTCCCTTCAGTTGTTCCAAATTCTCAAGGAGTGTATCAAATATCTTGGGTTTCATCTTTTTTTTTTTTTTT
>NW_017731903.1:544326-545002 GCF_001890085.2 Hipposideros armiger | reverse complement strand
AGCCCACTGCAGCCTATGCCATTGCCGGCCATTCACAGCAGCCTAGCTCCAGGTTGAGCTGTTGTTCACAATCTTAGCTGTAGAGGGCGCAGCTTACTGGCGCATGTGGGAATCGAACTGGCAGCCCTGTTGTTCAGAGCTCGTGTTCTTATCAACTGAGCCACTCAGCCGGCCATATATATATATATTTACTATAGAACCGTGATACAAATTCTTTGAAATTTACTAAAGGCTTTTCTATGACCTAATATATGTGCTGTCTTTGTAAACGTTCATTTGTGCTTGAAAAAGAGGTATGTTCCCTATTTGTTGGAAATAGATAGTTGAGCTTCTTCAATTTGTTTATACATTCTTTTGCCTTATTTTTTTCTTCTGCATTAAGGTTTCCCACTATGAATGTGGATTTGACCATTTCTCCTTGAATTCCTACCCTTTTGTGTTGTATACATTTTGAGGCTGTGTTCATCTTTTACTTTATAGTTATGAAGGTGGAGAAGGAGAAGGCTGGAGTAGGGGAGCTGGACTCTGCTAACTACAGAAGGCGATGTCAGGATCAGGAAGGTAAGGTCACTTTGAGAACTTGATGCAAACCCTAAGGTGGTCTGAGAATTCCTTGAATATCCTTATAACAGACCTTCTAGCTGGGAAATTGAGAGAGCTGATCCTTTTCTCTGAT
>NW_017731903.1:542066-543524 GCF_001890085.2 Hipposideros armiger | reverse complement strand
AGCTCTGTTAAAACCATTGCAAGAAAGTGTTGAATGGAGGTATTTCTGTCACTCCAGAATTGCTGACTCAGAGGCCCTCAGGATCCCGCACTTAACAGAGAAGCAGCCACAGGGCTTATGAATAGACAACAAGAGAGGCTGTTGCCCCACCACTCACTGCTCAGCCCCACTTGGGGGGAAACACTAATGTTGCATGCAGCCTAGCTGGATGCTGGCTGAGCTGCAGAATGTGTAGAGCTGCTCTGGGGCTGTCAGTGGAGAAGAATGAATGCAGTGAGGGGTTCCTAGGAGAACTAGGTATTGTCCTGAGCAGATTGCAAGATGTTTACAATAAGAGGAGAGGTCCCCCAGAGCAAAGATGGAAGCTTGAGAGAGGATTAGCCACTCCCCATAGTTCACCAGCTAAATGGCTACACACTGATGATTATGATGGGAGCCAGGAAAAAATGAGGTAGATCCAGGACAGAAAGTAAGATATTTCTGTGACAACCATCTCCCTTGATGTTTTTAATAAACATACTTTTCATGTATGTTGCCCTTTACAATTTTTTTAAAAGATTTTATTGGGGAATTGGGGGAGGGGAAAGCATTGGGGAATCGGGGAAGGGAAACAGACAAGTTGCTATCCTTTTGTTCTTCATTCTAGTTGTGGAGGACGTCGCTTCACTGGGCCATGTTAGTATTATCATTGCGTTCTTACCGGCTGAAGTGGTTACTCACTGGTTACTGAACGGCTGCTCATGAAGGCTCACAGAAGCTTATGAAAGCTCACGCCTGCTGCTGGCCAACCCCACTGCAGCCTACGCCATTGCCGGTGACTCACGGCAGCCCAGCTCCAGGTGGAGCTGTTGTTCACCATCTTAGCTGTAGAGGGCAGTGTTACTGGCCCTCATGTGGGGTCTGAACCAGGGCCCTGCTGCTCAGAGCTGGCGCCCCAAGCCAACTCCTAACCAATGCGCCACTCGGCCGGCCCAGCCCTTTACAATTTTCATAATCATATTCCCATATATCATTCCATTCTTTTTTCTCAAAAACCTTGCCCAGGCAGTAGAGAAAGGATTTTTTGTTTCCATATTACAGATTAAAAATACTGAGTCCCAAAGAGGCTGTTGTCCATGGGCATAGGGCAAGTGAAGCCAGATAACAGTGTACAGGGGAGCTGACTCTCCAAGGTTCAGCTTAATGTGGTTTCTGTGTGATATCTGCAGTCAATGAATGCCTAGGCAGCCAGCATCTGCATTTCAGGAGTATGAGCCAAGAGGCAGCCCTGCCCTTCTGGGAAAAAAGTACCAACCTAATGTAGATCTTGAAAAGCTGAAAGCTCTTCCTTTAAGACCAGGAACATGGTAAAGCTGCCCACTCTTGCCACTTTTGTTAACATAGTGTTGTAAGTCCTAGCCAGAACAATTGTTCAAGAAAAAGAAATCAAAGACATCCAAATTGGAAGAAAGAAGTAAA
>NW_017731903.1:538996-540021 GCF_001890085.2 Hipposideros armiger | reverse complement strand
TAAATTTTGATGATGCAGTGTATAGCATGGTGACTATAGTTAACAATCTGTATTGTCTATTTAAAAGTTGCTAAGATAATAGATCTTAAAAGTTCTCATCACAAGAAAAAAATTGTAACTGTGAAGTGATGGATGTTAACTGAACTTATTGTGGTGATCACTTTGCAATATATACACATATCAAATCATTACATTGTCTACCTTAAATGAATACAATGTTATATGTCAATTATAACTAAAAAAACATAGAGGAAACTTTGTGGAGGTGGGGGTATGATGGGATAGATACACGGAAGTCTATGTACTATCTGCTCAATTATTCTGTAAGTCTAAAACTGTATTAAAAAATCTGTTAATTATTTTTTTTTAATTGTTGACCAACTCAAGACAACCCTGATGAGAAGCTGGTAGCAGGCTGTCCTTCCTAAGAGCTGAGAGAATTCTATGTACAGCTGTCACTAGGCCTGTGCACAAACCCAGTGGGGGCTTTACACAGCAGTCAGGCTTCCTAGTGGAATTCTGAATTTAAGGTTCTTGGTAACTCTGGTTCTTGAAAATTCTAGTTTACAAAACCAGCTTTGAGAAACCCTTAATAACTCGCTTTTCTGATAAGTAGTTCATGTAGCCCTTGGTTGTTAGTAAAAATGGCCCTTGATGGAAGTGCATACAGCTTTCCCATAACAACCAAAGAGGGGACTTGGCATTTTGGACTAAGTCTGTGACCCCCGGAGGGCCTCTCTGCCGGAGCATGTCATAAGCCATAATATATGGTCATTACCGCTCTAGATAAGCAAGAACGGGGAGATGGGAGTTCTGCTCTTTCTAACGGAGTTCTAACTATAGCACCAAAGGTTTCTTTTACAGCAACTGTGGAGTTGTTCAGAAACGGAATTTTGTCAAACCTAAAATTTTGTCAAACTGGGCAGTGGCCCTGCCCAGGAATCCCATGACTTCGGTGGCCTTAGCTCTTTGTAACGAAGATATTAAAGAAAAATGCCAATTTTTAGTAACTCTTGCTTCCTCCC
>NW_017731903.1:532364-536341 GCF_001890085.2 Hipposideros armiger | reverse complement strand
TTAGGAAGTCACTACTTAGCAGCCAATCAATTTCAACTCAAGCAGAACATATATGAGGAATATAGTCATCAAGCTATGGTGAGAATCAGTAAGAACCATGCTTCCTACCCTGGAAAGAATGCATTTTCTGGCTCTGAAAACCTCTGGAGAGGCCATTAGAAGCAGGTTTAGAAACACGGTTGCGCTTCCTCTTTTCTCGGCCAGTAAGAACCGGAGTCAAGATCCAAGAGAAACGAGATTGGCCGAGCCCAACCTGGGTGTGTAGACCCTGGAGTCTTGGTATCTTTATCTATGGAGGGAAAGATAGTTGTAGGGTGACCAATTGTTTCATTTTGCCTGAGACTGAGGGGTTTCCCAAGACAAGGGATGTGGGACTTTCTGTGCTAAAACCAGGTTAGTTCCAAGAACTGGGATTGTTGGTCACACTAAGCTGTTGTGAGTTGCTAAATGTTATATGAACAGATATAAAATACTTCACATGGTGCACAGTGCATGGTAGGCACTTAACATATATTAGTTCAATTAATATACATTAACCTAGTTTAAGAGCAAGCAGCCCAAATATTTTTTCTCTACAAGTGGTTATTGATTTGGTTTGGTTGATTGGTACCAAGGACTTATGAGATCCTTCTGGTAGGAGGAGTGTGAAAAGTTATTAAGGCCTTCTTCTATTTGCCAGGTATTCAACAACTCTGGGGTCACGAAAAGATCAAAACCACCCCCAAGATGAACAGTAAAATAGAGAAAGGCAGTTTTCTAGCCAGAGATTTGAGCCTCATATGGCTCCAAGGACTTAGGACCAAGGATATATTTCATGTGGTCTTTCTTTCCCCATTTCTGATGAGAAAGGAGCAAAGGTTGGGACAGAAGACATTTATCTTATTGAATGAACTCATAAAGAGTCTGAAAGCTTTGGCTAGAAATAAATGATAAAGATTTATTCAAGCGTCTTGGAGTTTGCAAACTGGAAACACAGCTAGGCAAAAACCCAGAAGTGTTCCAAAGAAGAAAGAAAAGCTAAGAGTTCTTATGGTAAAGAATGCATTCTTGAGAATAGTCATCCTGCATCCTTAGCCCTAGGATTGGTCCAGGATGGTTATCAGTCAGGTGTCAGGCAGCTAGGATGACGGACGCCAGGAAGTCTGGTCATGTCCAGTGGCCTGGATATATGAGTCCTTCAGGGGATAATCAGAGGGTTACCTGCAGGTCTTGTGTATGTTCAGACATATGCTCAGACATTGACACAGGACTGAAAAGTTCAAGAAGTTTAACTTCTCAGGCAAATTAGAACAAGGATACAATCTTTCCTCATGCTTCAACCTTAATAATGTTAATAATTTTAGCAGCTTGGTTTAAAGTGGCTGCATTTTATATATTCCTTATCTTCACTCTTTCCTTAGTCTCTAAAGCATCTCCTGTGGAGGAGTTCCTGAGACAGGCTGTGTCTTCAATGTAGGAGCAAAGACAGCTGGGTTTCTCTTAGAGTCTGAAACTTTAAAATGGGGTGGCTTCCTCACCTTAGTTTCCATTACCAATTTGTGTCTTGGAAGGATACAAGAAGAGAGAAAGAGAGGGAAATAGGAAGGAAAAGGGAAAACAATGCTGATTGTTCTAGACCTTTTATACCCCCCTGAGGGGAGCCAGGCAGGAAGGCAAATTGAACTTCCCATAAGGAAACCTGTATCTACTCTCTCTTCTTGCCCTTTGACACCTTAAAATCTGTATCTCCTGGAATTACCAACATATACAGCACAAGGGCTATTCTAAAAACAAACAAAAACACAAACAAAAAAATCCTATTTGAAGAGAATCCTGAGTTAGCGGCCTTAAGACCTTAAGGGGAAATCAGGGTTGAGAGCCAGAGTTTGCAAGTGAACCAGTGAAAGTCCTAATACATAGAAAGTTTTTATAAATCATACATTAGCTGGATTTGCCTTATTTCTCGAAAGTAAGCTCAAATGGACTCTAGTCTCCTCTCCCACATCCTGGGAAAGGTCCCTGCCCTGGACTAAATTTCTGTGACTTCCCAAGGGCTTTCAGTCTCAGTGTCACTCTGGCTCCAAGTCCCCCTCCTGGTGCCCTCAGTTTCCCTGTGCGTCACCTCCTGTACTTGTTCTGTATTTTCACCTCTCGGCCAGCTCAGGCATGGAGTTCAGAACTTCTTTGATTTCTCTCAAATTAGTCACAGACAGCATATATATGAATAGCCAGCTTTGTTGACGGTTGAGAACCATGGAGCAGTTTAACATTTCAGAGAAATTTTTAAAGTGAGATACTAGATATTCATGTTCTTAAAATCCTCTAGCCACAGGGCATTTCTCACTGGCCACTTTTCTCTGCAGTTCCATCCCCCTACCGTATTTTTGGCAACTCCCACTCAACCCCAATCGCCCTCCTGAGTCCCCTCACATCTCCTTGCTTCTCAGTTTTTGAGCCCCATATACTCACTCCCCTCCCTTTCCAGCCACATCAATTTCCCTCTGCCCTCACCTTGGCTTCTGGCCCATTTTTGCACAACAAAAGACACATAATGTGCTGAACTAAACACAAAGAGCATCTCNACTGACTAAAAATCAGTCTTTTGTTCTTTCCTGTGGAAGAAAGGTATCGCTCTTAAGAGGAGTGGAAAGACTGAAATCCTTAGATCACAACTGTGACATTTTATTCTTTTGAGACTTTACCATTTTTAGGGACATGATTTCACCCTCAGCATATCCCAAATCTGCTTAATAAATGTTATTTAATTGGTTTCTACTACATATTTCCACTGTCTTAAGCAAAGGAAAATTTGTTATTTTACCACCTAAACCTGCAAAGGAATGTCAGAGGCAGTAACAGTAACAGCATCCTAGTGTCCCTGTGGAAGGAGAACTGATATACATGCTCCCAAAGGCTGTCAGAGCCACCCCATCCCTGCAGCTGCCCTGAACCACTGTTGGCACCAGGTCTACCAGGGGCTGTAGCTTTTCCAGAGTAAATGTGTCTATGTGGGACGTGGGCTAATGGAGAGTCTTGTGGAGGTGTCTAGGGTAAGAGATGGTGCTGATTAAAATATGCCTGTGCACATATGCACACACACGATTGTGCACACACGCATCCTGGGGGGTAGGAATATCAGATCCAGCAGAGAGCAGGGCTGGTGGGAAGAACCCCTGTTTCCCATGTGGGATCTGGATGCCTCACTCTCACTTTTTGGGGCCTTTTCCTGTCACCACACCACTGCCCCCACATTCAGGAATAAAGTCACCCTACGAAAGTTGAATCTGCTGGGTCACTCCTGAGCCAGGGAAGAGGAAAGTGTTTAGAGTTGGTGCTCTCTGCTCAAAGGGTTTGGAGGAGGCCTAATAAGTGGTATTTATTAATGTGATATGATGCTTCACAAAAGTGGCCATGAATGGTGGAATTTACTTTGTTTTGCTGGTTTCTGCCTCAGCTAAGGGGATGCTGGTTTTTACTGGAAACCAAAGGGGAGAGAATGTGGAATCATTTGGTACATTTGTACATTTGGTTCATTCCTCTCACAGCTTGCTTTTCCCATAACATGTGCACGCTTTACTGGCTTGTCCCTGGTGTGGCTGTGGAACTGGGGACAGAGAATGGGAGAGCCTATGGGGACATGAAATTTCAGGCCCTGCCTTTCAAGCTGGAATAAAGTAGGGACCCCCTTTAAAGGGAAAATAACTTTTTGTGGCTCCGCAAAAATGCATTTGTACATCTGTAGAGCACCAGGGGGCCATAAAATTCCAGTTTGAGAAACATCTTAATTAACTAAGGTTTTATGCCATAAAAATGTGTTCCAGTTTTGAATTATAGCAGTAGGATAGTTTTGCTTTTATATCTGATAAAAGAAACCTTTTTTTCACAGTTTTTTTTTTTTAAGATTTTTTTTATTGGGGAATTGGGGGATGGGAACAGTGCTGGGGAATTGGGGGAAGGGGAACAGACAAGTTGCTGTCCTTTTGTTCTTCAGTCTAGTT
>NW_017731903.1:504935-528647 GCF_001890085.2 Hipposideros armiger | reverse complement strand
TCTTATACTTCCAGTTTTGAAGAAGGTACACAGAAGAAAATCTCCATACCCTAGAATTTCATGTAAGGGAACTCATGATTAAGAAGGTAATTTTATCACAAGTATCAGAAACCTACTTGAGCTGACTTGGGCAAAAACGGAGTGTGTGTGTGTGTGTGTGTGTGCGCGCGCTTATATTACAACAGCAAAAGAGCTTCTCACAGACCCAAAACAGAACAACCAGCCAGGCTCAGTGGGTGGATGCAGCACCCTCACAGTCACCTCTCTGGAACTGCATAGCCTCCTCCCCAGGCTTCTCCGATAGATCCGCTTCATCCCCCTCTATCTCTGCAGGCTTTTCTGCCTCTCTGTGCCCTCAGCTTCCTGTTTACATGTTCTCCCTTCCAGAAACCATCAGGAAAGACCCAGCTATCTCAGAAACCTAATTCGAAATTTCCAGACTTCAGTGAGGTGTCCAATTAATGTTCCTGGTCCAATTATCTGTGGCCAAGGGGCACAGGTCATGCATTCCACAAACATGGCTGCCAGAAGGTCATCCATTTGGGAGGGGGGTTTGGCCTGGGCTGACTCCCCAAAGCTACCTATGACAGGAGGGGTTTCCATAAACACTACAAGTGGGCAGATTCTCTCTTCTTCCTCTCTCAACAAGCACATGTGGAGTTTATGGAAAGCTTTCTATAAAAAGATCTTTACTGTCTCAAGACCAACTTCACACAATCGCAAGCATGGCTTTGGAACCCTCAGGTTCATCTCCCACTCCCCAATACTCAGTGGCCTTGAGCTACCCAAAGACTCCACCCAGCTCCGCCCCCAGTTCCATTTCCTTGTCCTTGGCTCTTTTCTTGCTGAGCCTAATCCCAGCTGATACACTCGTGAGTGTTAATCAGTAAAATTCATCCACCCAGCCAATATTTATTGAGTGCCTATGCTGTGTGAGCCCCTTTGTCAGGGGCCAGCAGCATAACGTGAGCAAGACAGACCCTGACCTCTCCAAGTTTGTTGTCCAGCAATTCGTGTGGAGCCTGAGAAAGGAAGCCTCTGAAGGGACCGGCCCAGCGCCGAAGATCCCAGGACCAAGTCCTCATGCTGATTTCCTGATGGTCCTAAATGCTTCCTGGGTCTTCATTAAGAGTTGAAAGCTTGCTGGTTCACAGTCTGCTAGGTCATTTTGTGCTTTGCTCATCTGATGACTGGACAGTCCCCACCCAGTAGAAGCCTGATTCTGGTTGCTTCTTTCAGTGTGCTTCCTGAAGCATGTTCCCACCGAGCTTGTGTTTTTCCCAGCAACTAACTGCTGATTGAGTCCATTCCTACAGTTGGTCATCTTGTGGTGTGCTGAACCTTCCCTGGGCAGGAGAGAGGAACAGAGAGACAAGAGGGGCCTCTGGGTGGGTGGGGAGGGGAGCAGCACGTGGATGGAAGCTAAAAAAGATAGAACCCTTGGAATGTTTAGAAGGGCCAGGCTGGTGACTGATAATAAAGGAGGATGGTGTCCTCTGTTGGCAACAACAAAAAGAATGATATCATTTTATTGGGTGCCAAACACTGCTCCAAGCACATCATATATATCATCTCAATGGCCACCATAATCCAGTGAGGTAGGTGTGAAAGTTCCCAATTTATAGATGGGGAAACTAAGGCTCAGAGAGCTTAATGCCTTGCCAAGATCCTACTGCTAGTAATTAACAGAGTCGGGAGTTGAACCCAGGTCTAGGATCTTGAAAGCCCCACACGAATAGAGAGAACCCTCTGGCATCCTTGGTGATCTCTCTTTGGATGTTTCTCTGGGTGTTGAGGTCATCCACAGCCCCTGACTCAGTGTGGCATCCAGGCACTCAGGAGGAGCTGGGCTGACTTCGGCCACAGTGCAGTGTGAGCTGTACAGCCTGGGACCCTCAGAGGGTCCCATTCTCCTCATTGTCCTGACTGCTTAGAAGCCCACCAAGGCAGGAAATCCCTCATGGTGGCATTTGCTTAGATTCCACACATAAGCCGCTGACCCTCTGCTGCTGTTTTCTCAGCTTTCAAGCAACCACATTTGATCCTTGAGCCTCAGGTATGAAAACGTGGCAAGTGGAGCCCACCAACAGGGCAGTGTGGGTGGAGTTTGTCAGTGGACTGCGCTGTTCTCCAGCCTCCCCTAACCTAGGGCCTACTGGAGCCATCTGTGGTGTACACTGGGTCTCAGGTTTCTCATCCGGGAAATGAAGGGTTTGGGCTGGACAATCACTAAGCTCCCAGCTCTAAGCCTGAGTGAATTCAAGGTTCAGAGCTCCTTGGAGTAGTAGCCGCTCAGTGACCTCTAATCAACCTTGGCACATTCTGAGTACTCAGTAAGCACTTGTTGAACTGAACCCAGCAGATTAGGAGTTTCTCGGCAGAGCAAACAATTCCCCTGAAGTGACCAGTTTCCACTGTCCATTGGCTCTCAGAAGACACCCACTGAGTGCTGATGTTTGGGACTTTGTCTTAGAAGTAGATGAAGAGGGAGGGAATCAGGAGTTTGGGTTTAAAGTTGGGGAAGGAGAGAAACCAGTCCCATGGAACATTATTGACCCAGTGTGGTTGCTGTGAAATGTGACACCCCACAACAACCCTCCCCCAACAACTCCACCTCCACTCTGGGCTGCCTGCATGGCTGAGAGACCCACCCTCCAGGCCACTCCAGCCAGCTCACCTGTGGGCCAGAGCTCATAAAAAGGCCCTGGGGAGTCTTCAGGCAAATCCTACCTCTGCCTTTATAAAGGGGCCTGAGGAGAGGTGCCTGGGGACTCTCCTAGAGCCACCCCCAGGTACCTTGGACTAATTGGAGAGGGGGCAAAGGGGTAGTTCTGCCAGTTCCCTCACAGGCCTGCAGCTGCCACTGCCCCTGCTGCTGTGGAGACTTGGCTGCCTGCTGGAGGTTTTGCTGCAGCCACTGAGCCCTTCTCTCTCCAGTGCACCTGAGTCTCTCTTTCTCTTCTCTCTCTCCCCGCCCCCTTACACACACACACACACACACACACACACACACACACACACACAATTCTCTCACACTCATAGTATCTTTAATTCACCCTCAATATAGTTTTTCTCTCTCACATGCAGTCTCTCTCACAGTTACTACATCTCTTTTCTCTCTCACATATAGCCCTCTCTCCCCACCTCCCCAGTCATTCATACATTTCCTTCTCTCTCTCTCTCTGTCTCTCTCTCTCTGTCTCTCTCTCTCTGTCTCTCTCTCTCTCTCTCTTTCTCTCCCTCTCTCCGCGGCCCACCCCCCCTTTCTCCTTACCCCACGCCTCTCCCGGTGCTTAACTGGAAACAAAAGTGTGTGTGTTGTGCCCAGCTAGGAAGAGGACGTGTGGGGACAGTGGCTAGAGTGGCGGCAGCAGAAACAGGCTGGGGCCAGAAGCAGTGCCGAGAGCCGGAGACCCCAGCACTCAGCTATTCCAGGGAGCAGGTAATGCCCCAGACAAGGCTGGTTCAGGGATTCTGCTCTCTGCCCTGTCTTACTTCTCCATGACTGTTCTATTTATTTGCCTTCTTATCTGGTCTTGAAGGTTGGGAGGGTAGGGGGGATCCCAAACTTAGGGAATGGTAGGCACAATGTCAAAGGAGTGATGGGCCCTCTGCTTCAGAGAGCAATGTGTGGTCTGATGTGGCTGGGGTGCAGGGCATGTGGGGTCAAGGATGGCTGGGGTCTAGGGTATCTGGGGCCAAGGGTGGCTAACATCCTAGGTGTCTGGGGTCAAGGATGGCTGAGGCCCGGGGTATCTGGAATCAAGTGTGGTTGGGGTCTAGGGCATCTGGGATCCAGGTGTCTGGATTCAAGGATGGTTGGGACCTGGGGTGTTTGGTGTCAATGAATGTTGGGGTCAAGGGTGCCTGGGGTCCAGGGCATCTGCTTGAGGGATGTTATAGAACCTAGAAAGGCAAGTTAGGGCCAGGTCAGAAGAGATGTTTTGAGTCATGTCATAGACCTCAGGGTTCAGGTAATCGAGAACCATTGAAGGTTTTTCACCTGGAGAGTAACATGATCAAATCTACATTTTAGAAAAGTAGTTCTTGAACTCTGATCACACAGAGAATTAGTGTGTCCTCTCAGGATCAAACAGTCAGTCTTTTCCCAATTTAAAGAAAAAGTAAGGTTATTTGTTCAACTGTTAGCTTTTCTTCTACAAAATTTCCTTAAATCTCTGATATCTGCTAGCAAGTGTCAGCAATTAATAAGCCAACGAAAAAAGATGTAAGTTTAAAGTAATAGAAAAATTCCGAAATAAACTCCATTTAAATAAATGAGGCCCACTGAGCTATATACAGATAAATGAATAGTATTTTCTGCTAGTAAACTTATTTTTAACTCATATGCACAATATTTATGGTGCTGCCCAAAGAAAACTGACTCCCAAGAGTCTGCCACGTGAACATGTTTGAAATGTTATAAAAGCAAACTCTGCTGAAACCTAGGGAGTGAGGATGGAAAGGGCAACCAGAGGCAGTGGGAGCAATCGGTGGCTACTGCAGTGATAGGAACAGGAGATAATGAGAAACAGAACCAAGATGGTGGCAATAGACGGAGAAAAAAGAAGAGAGCTAAAAAATATATTTAAGAAGCAAAGGAAAGAAGTCAGTGTCTGAGTGGACATGGATGGTGAAGGAGGAGGCTTCTGGAGTGAGTCCAACTTTTTTTTTTTTTTTTTTTAAGGATTTTTACTGGGGAATTGGGGGGATGGGAACAGTGCTGGGGAATTGGGGGAAGGGGAACAGACAAGTTGTTGTAGTTTTGTTCTTTAGTTTAGTTGGGAGTGAGTCCAACATTTCTTGTCTAGGTGGCTCGGTAGCTAGGGGTGCTATTAATCAAAACAGAGGAGGGCAGGGTTGGGGGGCTGGAAGAAGGGTTGCAGATCTGTTTTGAATATGCTGAGGTTGATTCAAGAAGGCTGCAGAACTCCCAGGTCGAGCAGACCTGCTGGCAGCTTGAAATGCTCAATACAGGAAGGACCTGGAGAAATGGGTGACCTGGGGAAGATTAAGATTTAACTGACATGGCAGGAGGGCCAGACAAGGATATTGAGAAGGAGTCTTCAAAGAGATAGGAAAAAATACCCAGAAAGCGTTGTGTTATGAGAGCCAAGAACAGCATTTCAGTTCAGAGGGAGCAGACAGCAACACAGATGACCCAAAAAGATAACCAGATGGCAGCTTTACAATATTGTTGGTTTGGTTGATTCTATTAACTTACTGCTTTGAGAATAAGATAACAAGAGATCTGAGCATAGGGCTGTAAACTAAAGTGCATAGTGTAGGGCTGGCTGAGTGGCGTGTTGGTTAGGAGTTGGCTCTGAGCAGCAGGACCCCGGTTTGGATCCCACATGAGGACCAGTGACGCTGCACCCTCTACAGCTAAGTTGGTGAACAACAGCTCAACCTGGAGCTGGGCTGCCATGAGTTGCCGGCGACGGCGTAGGCTGCAGTGGGGCTGGCCAGCAGCGGGTGTGAGCTTTCATGAGCCGCTGTGAGAGGCTGTCCAATGGCCAGCGAGCAACTGCCTCACCCGGAAAGAGCGCATTGATAACACCAACATGGGCCAGTGAAGCGACGTCCTCCACAACTAGACCGAAGAACAAAAGGACAGCAACTTTTCCGTTCCCCTTTCCCGATTCCCCAATAAAATCTTAAAAAAAAGAAAAAGTGCATAGTGTAAATGAGATTAGCAGGGCATAGTGGGGGCTGTGGTAAACTAAAATGCATATGCCCAAGTAAAGAAGGCAGCCATCACTCAGCTCTAATTGATGGTTGCCAAGCAGGACTGTTGGCACGATCATCAGAGCATCTAAATTTTCAAGAAAAGTCAGAAATTTGGATTTTTATGTGAGACCTCACAATTCTTTATGCTAGCAACAATTTCAAAAATGTTTATACTCTATGAGGGCTGAATGAAACACATCTTCAAGCTGCCAGTTTGAAATCCCTGCCTTAGTCAACATCCTTTGTGTGGGGGGACTGAACTTGGTGCAGCAGGTCGGAGAGTGACTGGGTAAGGAGGAAGTGGAGACAGCAAGTGTAGACCACTCCTTCAAGAAGTTGAGGGGAAAGGAAGGAAAAAGGAGAGCAGGAGCGTTTGGAAGGCAGGCAGGATCAGGGGAGAGTGTTTTAGGGTAGGAAGAGCTGTTCATAGACCAGAGAAAGAGGTCAGAGAAAGAGAAGATGAAGACCTAGGTAAGGAAAGGCTAGTTGATGAAATAAGGATCCAGCAGAAGGGAATGGATGGGGTCAGAGATGAAGCTGGAGGTAGGATTCCTTTGTTCAAAGATGGAATGCAACAGTAGTAAGGAATAGAAGGACTAGAAGGAAGGAAGTGGATGGATTTCATGCCTGGAGGCCTGTATTTTCTTGGTGAAGTGGGGTAGGAGATGGTTCAAGAGGCTTGAAGAGAGCAGCAAAGGTTAGGAATGGCACTGAGAGACATGGGAAAGGGTGCAGACAAGGATGAGTGGAAGGTGGCTACACTTCTGAAACCTACTAGAGTGGAAACACTCTATTTGCACAGCTGAGTGGTTTTCTTCAGCAGGGCTGGTGGTGAAGGAGATTAGCACCTGTTATATTCCAGGTCCTGTGTCACATGTCTTATTCTCCTTATCTGGTTTATTCCTCCCAATAACCCTGTTCACTCAGGCTTCACTCATGTGTAAGTGGCAATTTTGAGATTCATACCTATAGCTAGCTAGATTGAAAACACCCCACCTCCACTGTATCACCGTACCCCACTGTCACTCCCTGTACCCCCAAGACACACCTGCAGAGGTGAAGACTGGGCCAGTGAATTCTTGTTTGGGCACTGGCTGGCTGGTTTTATTGGGAAAGTCAAGGAGTATGAGTGGAAGCTGTGATGAAAGAGGAGTTGAAATTATTGACCATTGGGAGTCCATGAAGAAATAAACGAGGGCCAAAGTGGATGATAAACTGAGGGGATGGAAGAGATTTGGAGGAAGGGAAGACTTGGTGAAGCCCAGGAGACAGTGAGAGATTGCACCAGGACAGGGACAATGGGATCGGTGAGGAGGGAATGTATTCTGGAAAGCTTTCAATATGAGGGTGGAGTTGAGATGAGGATGACTCCAGATTGTCTAGCCTGTGCAGCTGGGTGGACAGTTATGTCTTTTTTTTTTTTTNCACATAGCCCAAGTAAGGACTCCCACTATACAGGAAGAGGATTGTGCATAATGTGGGGGGACCTGGGTGGGCAGGGGTGGCTAGATGTGGCAGGGCCTAAGCCTAAGGCAGGCTGTGCAGATGAAGGATTGATAGGAGACCCCTGTCAAGGACACAGGAGACCCCTGTCAAGGATTGAAGGAGACTTCAGTTCCTGCCTCAACAGAATAAGAGCCAGGATCCAGAAAGACAATGTATGTGAAGGAGCTTTGTGCCTGTGAAATGGTAGTTCATTATAATTTTGTTAATTAAATGTATAGTATTAATAAAAGGGAGCTATTACTATCCCCATCTTCAGATTGGGAAATTAAGGTTCAAAGAGATATAGTGTGATGCAGCTGTAATTAGTGAAACATGATTTGAAAACAGATCTGTTGATTCCAAAGCCTGTGCATGCCCTTCCCACCATACTGCTGTCCTTTGTAAGACATCATTAGTCAGTCACCATATTCAACACAGGCTGAGAATTACATCCTTGCAAGCAGCCAAATTGCCTTATAATGAAAGGGATAGGTAGGCAAGGAAAAATGTGTCATAGAAGTTGGTTTGCTTATTTTCCCTCTCTCCTTACCACCCCTCTCCCCAATGTGAATATACTTTTAGGAAGTCACTACTTAGCAGCCAATCAATTTCAACTCAAGCAGAACATATATGAGGAATATAGTCATCAAGCTATGGTGAGAATCAGTAAGAACCATGCTTCCTACCCTGAAAAGAGTGCATTTTCTGGCTCTGAAAACCTCTGGAGAGGCCATTAGAAGCAGGTTTAGAAACACGGNATGTTATCTAATTTAGCTCCCTGGTTATTTTATTTTATTTTTTTGAGAACACTTATCAGTACCTGAAATAATTGTTGATGGATTTGTTTGCTTGTTTACTGTCTGTCTCTGCCACTAGAACAGATGTTTAAGAGAGCAAGGACATATGGGTCTTCTTCATAGCTTTGTTTTCTAGCACCTTGCACATGGCAGACATTCATTAAATATTGTGAGAAAGGAAGAAGGAAGGAAAAAAGGAAGGAAGGAAGGGAGAAAGAAACAGGAGAAGCGTGTTGAGGGGGGAGAGTACATGTTCAGTGTTGGAATGCTAACTTTTGAGATACCTGAGACACACCCACGAGGCAATGTCCAGTGGGCAGTTGGAAAGCAGACTAGGAGCTCAGGAACAGGCTGTCATCATGCCTATAAAGAAGGCGGGCCCACGTGTCACACTGCTGAGAGTATGCCCTTTCACACGGTTGACTGTCCCTTCAAGGCCAATGTTGGAAATTGACTGGTTTGGGGCCCAATGGGAAAGGGATTCCTCTGGGTTTGTTATGCTGAAGTTGGGTCAGAGTTTTTCTCACTTCACTTTTCTATTTTCTTTTCTATTTTATTTCCCATCCTTGCTGCTGCCCTGGTGTTGGCTATTTTCCATCCTTCTTCATTGTCAGCTTTGAGTTTGAATGCAGACTAAATTCTTTCATCTCTGTTATCTCAAAGAATAGCTCACCCACATCCAACGCACAGAGACTTGAATCCAGTTTTTCCAAGAAGCTGGATTTAGTTTTACTGAATTAGGAAATACTTTTTTCTTGCAGTTGGTTCCATTTCAATTGGCCTTGCAGCCCTCTACCCCTGACAGGGCACTCAGCGTACCATACTATCATCCTTTTGCAGGGTCTCCAGCTGCTGAGCAGCTCCAGGACATCCTGGGGGAGGAAGATGAGGCTCCCAACCCCACCCTCTTCACAGAGATGGACACTCTACAGCACGACGGAGACCAGATGGAATGGAAGGAGTCGGCCAGGTGAGCAGAATCCCAGGTGGGAGGTAGAGAGGTCTTCCCACTGTGATCTGCTCAGGACCCAAGCTGAGCTGGCCCTCCTGGTGGGAAGACCACTAACCAACGACACCTTACCTTCTGAGTTCTGCCAGGGAACTTTCTGGACCCCAAAGAGCTTCCCATCTGCCTTCCTTGGTATCCAGAACTGGGTTACCAAGGAGCAAATACAAACTTAGGACTTTGTCTTTACCCTCAAGGAAATTAAAATCCAAATTGGAAGATAGAACAGACACCCATGAGGCTATGAGAGACTAATACAAGGCCTACATTCTTTCATGTCAAATGGTTTAAAGTAAATGCTGTATTAGAAAGGGAAGCACCAAGCCAGCTGGGGTACAGTCCAGTGCGCCCCTGAAGAAGAGGGCCTTGGTGGAGTTTGGAACAAGATGAGCAGGTGGGCGTGGGGTGGAGCAAGTTGTGTCTATGGGGCAGTAGAAGGTAGATGAGAGAGAAGGCTGGAGGGGAACTGGGGTTGAAGTCGTGGGAGCCAAGAGAGGATCAGGGTAAGAAGTAGTGCTGGTGATACCCCAGTGCCTGGGACAGAGTGACCTCTGAACTGAACTGGACTGGTCAGCAGTGCTAAATGCTACCAAGAGCCCAAGGAGGAGGAGGAAGGACCTGGTAGAAGGGGCTGGTGAGAGGAAGAGAAAGAACCCTGGGAAGGAAGTTGAGAGACTCTGCAAGACAGATCATACTAATGTTTCTCAGCCTTTTTTGTATGAGCATCCACTACCCTGAGAAAATTTTAGTTTAAGCTAACTTTATTAAATTAGAATTTATTTCTAATGAGAGAAATGAAATATTTCTGAGAAATAAGACCTTGTTAAGTAGGACTGAGCTTTGAAGTGCCACAAACCATTGTAATATCTAAAGCTTTTTTGCTCCCCCAAGAACCAATTTTCACCCCATTGGGGCTGTTATTGCCCCAGTTGAGAGTGCGGGGACCAGCTGTGCCCAGGACTGACTTTGTCAGGGGGTCGCCATGACGCCCACAGACTGGCAACTGCCCCCAACCATGGCCTGGGTTTTCCCCTCCCCCACCAACCTCACTCACCTGGGTAGTTGCTCTGCAGAATGAAGAGGGGCAGGTTTCAACATCCCCAAGTATCCCGCCCCCCACCCCCACCCCGCCCGCAATCTCTCCTGGAAGAAAGACCATTGGGTGAACTAGCGAATCTGTGCAGTCCTCAGAGAAGGAATGAATTCCTAGTCTCATGGCTGGGCTCAGTCCCTGTCTGAAAGCCACTGAGCCTCTTCTCATCAGCCCATTCAGCGAGCCCTTGCTATGTGCTAAACAAGTCTCAGGCTCATCTCATTCAAGCTGCACAGTGACCCTGAGAAGATGGGAACGATTATTATCATCCCCATTTTACAGATGAGGATACTGAGGTTTGGGGGGCCAAATAGCTGGCAAGGATCAGAGCATGCCGGTAGCCAAGTCTGGATTCTAGCCTAAGCCTGTCTGACTCCCCAACTTGAGGGCTTTGTCATGCTTCCCCCATTTTCTCAGCCACCTCTCTCCCCTTCCTCCAACTTCCAGGGACTCTTTTTTTTTTTCCGTTTCCATGGGAGGACATATGTCTGGAGGCAATTCCACTGGGGTAGGAGATACATGGGAACAGCCACAGAGCCTAGGACTTCTATCCAGAGCTGACAAGAGAAGGGAGGACATTTCAAATGACCAGGGCCCAGTCTGGGCTATTGTGGATTAATGCCTCTGAGGGGCTAGTGCCTCCCTGGGCAAGTGCATTTTTTTGGTCCAAGGGTTCAAATAGAGAGAAAGAAAGTTGAGAGGGGCCTTCCCAGAGGCCCAATAGGGAAAGGGTGCTTTCTCCCCACCATGGGCAAGGTCTGCTTCTAGAACCCCTGACAATAATTGCCAGAACCAGACCCTCCATGAGGGTCTGTCACATTCACCCACAGAGCCCTTGCTGAGAAGGCCTCAGGGCCCTCAGAGACCTGATTGTCTGTCCCCATAGATAAAATACCCACTTTCTAGTCTCTCTGAGCATGGATCCAGAGAGCCTTTCCTGCGACAGACCCTGCAACGAAACTGATAAACTGTAGATGATGACGTTTCTAGAAGGAGGCTCCTCCTGAAATATAAAGGGGCCTGGCTGTTACCATCTGCAAGCTGATGGGTTTTCCCACAAGGCAACCTTTCTGAGGACAGCATCTGAGGAGACCGTGGAAGGGCCTCAGTATAACCTCAGTGAACCTCAAACCGATAGTGAGAGGAAAGTGGTGACTAGAAAAAGGTAAAATGGTTGAACCCAGTTCCAGGCAGATGTGAGACAGGAGTAGCTTGAGGTACAACTTGGGGGCCAGAAGAAGTGGGAGGAGAGAAGCTAGGGCCTTCTTACCACATGTCTCCTTCCTCCACCCCAGCCTCCTTTAACCTCTCCAGCTAACCCCATCTGGTTTCCAGCTAGCTGTTGGAGGTATGACCTGTGAGTCTCTAGAGAGGTCAGAGGAAGGGTTTGACTATTGGCCAATAAATCCACCTTGGCCTAGACAGGTGTTCTGGGGACTCCGGGCAAACTGGAACGGTAGAGGTGCTTGGGGCCAGGCCAGTCTGGAGCCTGTCACCCCCACCAAAGAATGGGAAGCATTTCCCTCAGCGGACAGGCTGTGGGATCTCCTGAGGTTAGTCAATGGTCTCAGAAGTTTCCAGAATCCAAGAATGAGCCAATCCTAGTGGGTTCTGGGCCTCCTTGGAGTAACAGAAGAAAATGGTGGGGAGGGGTACCAACCCCTTCCACAAATACTCAAACCCCTGGAGGGTTGCCGGACTATACTCACATCAAAGAGAATGGGGGAGGGGCCCCTTTAATAAAAGTATTATATTTGCTGCAGGAGTGTTTGCTTTATTGAGTTAGGAGATTAACAGAGTGAAAATCTCAAATCCTCAAGGAATTTTCCCGGCAGTGCTTTGTTGGGAGTTATTAGTTTGGGGGATGTTTTGGGCCCTTGGAGAAGGCGTCACCCTTAGACGGATTTGAAGGACTTTTTGAGCTACTCAGAGCCTCAGCCCTCTGTGCATAATGGGGACTGTGTGTGTAGGCGTCATTTCTAATGTGATCAATGCTGGTAGGTCAGGCTGCTAATAAGATAGATTTTTATTAACTGTGTCTTTAGCTTTCCCGGAGGGGAATGCAGCTGGCTGCTGACACTGACCTTGCCCGAAGGGAGGGCTGGGTCAGGTGGGTGGAGGCAGGCAACTCCCTCACTGCCAGCAAATATTTTGCCCAGAATTTGCCTTCTCTCAAACCCAAGTCAGCCTGGGGACAAGGACAGGGAGGGAAGGAGAATGACTTGAGATGGAACCTGCCCAAATGTGGGGGGCCCTCCGGGATTACTTGAAAATATCCAGAGCTTAGAGCCTTCCAAGAGCTCTGAAATTTCAAATCCAATCTGCCTCTGATCTCAAGTCAGAAAAGACCAAAAGCATGAACTTGCCAGAAGGTTCTTGCAAGACACATACACTCTGAGAACATTCCTGCAATGATCAGGCAAGGTCAGAAAGAGGGGCAGAAGTGGGTCAGCTTAGTTAAGTTAAAACGTATCCGGACATTTTCAAAAGCCCTGAGCTGTTCTCAGTACATAGGTCAGGATGCTTTCTCGCTCCACATGTGATGGAGGGGAAAGCCTGAACTTTGTTGCCCTCCTCGCATCACTTACGCTTTTAGTCTGGGGCAGAACGCACCCCCAGCCCTCTGGTCTCACCATTCGCCTGGGGTCACCCTTTAGGGACCAGAGCTGACCACTCTTATATATAAGCAGAGTAGGAAGCTGAGACCTTTTAGCACAGAAGTCAACAAACCTCATTCATTCATTCAACTAATATTTACTAAGGGTTTCCTATCTGTAAGCCCTGGGCCAGGTGCTGGAGATACAAAAATAAACACAGCAGATGCCATTCCTGCTCTCAGTCTCATGAGGCACAGAAGTGAATCACTGGGCGTTTGGTGGTGGGGATGCTCTGAAGGTACAGTGTAGTGACACCTAACCAGACCAGAGGGGCCAAGGAAGAAGTCCAGGAGGAAGAGGTGTTCACACTAAGACCTGAGGATGGGTCAGAGCTAGCCAGGAGAGGGGACAGAAGAGGGAAGAGGCCCTGGAACAGGGAAAACAGACACAGAGGAAAAGGCGGAAATTCCCTCTGGCTGGACTGTAGAGTGGAAGGTCCTGTGCTGGCCACGCTGTGGAGTTTGAACTCGATGCTGAGGGCTTCAGAGGGCCAGTGAGGAGTTTGGGGGTAGGAGAGGGACAGGGCTGTCTGTTGGAGAAAGATCACTCTGGTTTCAATGTGGAGAATGTATAGAAGGAGGCAAGACTGGGCCAGGTATGAGGCTGGTCCAGGTGAGAGATGATGAGACCCTGAACCAAGATTGGCAGTGGGAATAGAGAGAGGGGTGGATTTGAGACATATTTTTTGAGCATATATATGTATATCTATATAGAGAGATTAAAACTATATATATGTGTGTGTATATATATATATATATATATATTTTAAATATACTTTATTTTTTATTCTTTTAAACTTTATTGGGGAACAGTGTTTTTCCCAGGACCCATCAGCTCCAAGTCAAGTTGTTGTCCTTCAATCTTAGTTGTGGAGAGCATAGCTCAGCTCCAAGTCCAGTTGCCATTTTCAATCTAGTTGCAGGGGGCGCAGCCCACCATCCCATGCGGGAGTCAAACCGGCAACCTTGTTGTTAAGAGCACGCGCTCCAACCAACTGAGCCACCTGGCCGCCCACCAGCGGCTCAGCGGCAACTCAGTTCAAGTTGTTGTCTTCAATCTAGTTGTGGAGGGTGAACTCACTGGCCTATGTGGGAATCGAACTGGCAACCCTGTTGCTCAGAGCTCGGGCTGTAACCAACTGAGCCACCCAGCTGGCCCCTACTTTATTTTTTAGAGCAGTTTTAGATTCACAGCAAAATTGAGCAGAAGATACAGAGTTCCCATATGCCCCCCACCCCTACACACACACAGCCTCCCCCATTATCAACATCCCCATCAGAGGGGTACATTTGTTACTATTGATGAACCTACATTGACACGTCATAATCATCCAAAGTCCATAGTTCATTATGGTTCACTCTTGGTGTTATACCTTGTATGGGTTTGGACAAATGTATAATGACGTGTATCTACCATTATAATATCATACAGAATAGTTTTACTGCCCTAAAAATCCTCTGTGCTCTATCATTCCCTTCTCCTCCCTAATCCCTGGCAACCACTGATCTTTGTACTGAATATGAGACATGTCTTAACAGGTAGAACTGACAGGACTTCATGACAGATGGCATGACAGAGGGGAGAAGGATAGTTAGGGAGACGCCCAGGTTTCCAGCTTCAGCAAGTGGGTAACTCATGGTAGCAATTTAGGAAGCACAAGAGGAGTCATAAAGTTTTGTTGTGTTGGGAGTTTTGCTTTGTTTTCTTTTGGGGAGGTTGATGATGAGTTTCATTTTGGACATGTTATGCTTGTGGACACTCCAAGGGGAGATGTCCAGCAGGTCACCATGTAGACATAGAAGTCTGGAGTTCAGCTTCTAGATGGACATCAAACCCACAGGAAAGGACACGGCTGCACCTGAGACCTGCAAAGTGAGGAGAGCACCCAGCACAGAGCCTCTGGGAACACTAGCATAAGGGATGGGCAGAGGAAGCGGAACCCTCAGTGGAAACAGAGCAGGAGCAGCCGTAGAGCAAGGGGAACGAGAAGAGTGCTGTGTCCTGGAAACCAGGGCAGGGAGACCTTATGATAGAGGGAGGGGCCCACAAGTCGGAGAAGAACTGAAGAGTCTCACAGGATGGAGAGACCCAAGCAGTCTCCACGGAGGGATGGAGACACAGGGTGGAGAAGAGAGTCAGAAGGACAAAGGTGGGTTCAGTCAGACAATTCTTCCAAGATGCTTGTCTGTGGAAGGCAGGACTTAGAGAAGTCTCTCAAAGGGAACGTGAGGTCAAGGGAGGCTTTTTTTTTTTAAGGATGAAAAAGATCTGAGCATATTGAAGGAGCCAGATGAAAGAGACTAGTTTAAAGATGCAAGAAGCAGAGAGAGGCTGCTAGGTGGAGGGTGCAGAGCCCTGGGCACAGGTTGGGGACTCCTCCAGCCAAGAAGGTCCACATCTCTTCCCAGTGACAGGACCAAAGAGGGCAGGGTGACTGCAGTGAGGTTTGGGGGCTCCTAGCGGAGCTGTGAGTGTTCTGGGCTGGTGATTTCCAGACTGGCCTCTCGTTTAAGGAGAGAGGAGAGTGGGAGAGTTGACTGGAGGAGTTGCGGGTTGCCAAATAGTGCTGAGGCAGGTAAGCCTCAGGGTTTTTGGTTTTTGTTCTTTGTTTTTTTGAATATTTTTCTTTTAGTGACAAATTGAAACATAGATCAGGTTAAAAGGCCCCTTGAACAACTCCTCCATCCTAACCCCAATTTCCCCTCTTCAGTGCCTCCATATTTACTCCTCTAGAGCTTTTCTGTATATTTACCAGTATTCATATGTACTGGGATTTTTGGATGGATATACAACTTTGAAATGTTTTTTCTTTCATTTTTCTTTTTTTCATTATATGGCAGGGTTGGTGCCTGTAGCAACTAGAAGCCTCAGGTTTTAAGGTTGTTTGACTTTGATTTGATGCTTATCTACTTGTCATTATCAAGCTACTTTCACATCCAATATCTAATTCCTCTCCCTCCACTAGTCAAACACTGACCTGATGCTTATGCTGGGCAAGTGCGAAAAAGTGATTTTATATGAGTCAGAACCTGGGTCAAGTCCCAGAGAGAAGTGGCCAAGTTTCCCCCAGCACTTGGAAGCCCTGGTTCCAGCCAGTGCGCTCACCTTTGACCTGTGTGAACACAGACTGGGGGCTGTGCTAGGGCAGTTTTTCCCCCAGGGACTTTCAAAGACTAGACCTGGGAAACCAGGCTGCCCTCTTTTTCTGTTTCTGATCTCTACCTCTCTCTGGGCATCTTCTTTACTCTTCTGCAGATGGCTTCTTCAGTTTGTCTTCTGGCCTTGGCCATTTCTCAGCCGCCATGTTTACATCTGCTCTACTCAAGGGACCCTCCCAGAGTGCCTGCTGCTCTTCAATTCCAATTCCTAATTCTTCAAAGAGAATCTGATTTGCCCCACTTTGGTCGTTCCATCACTCTGACCCAGGTCAGAGTTACAGGGAGGGATGGGGAAGGCTGGCCATGGCCTGGGGAGCACAGCCTCATGAGGGCAGCAGAGCGGACACCCTAGCATGTCTTCTTTGTATATGTAGTAATGAAGATATGCACTGTATGTAATCTATTCTTTGGCCGCAGTTGCAGTTCTTATCCCAACTAGAACCTTTGAAATTCTTAAATCATCCATGAGAGTAGAGCTGACGAGTTTTGCAAACCCATTCCCTTCTTGGACAAGCACCTCAGAGATCATGCCCTAGCTGTACGTGGACATTCACTATTGTCATTTCAGCCCTACATCAGTCCCCAGTGCAGTGGAAAAGTAGAAACTCTAACCTGTGGATCTAGGAGAACTTTGGAAAATGTCTTATCCACACCTTTTTTTTTTTTCATTCTAAAAAACATTTCAGGGGATATTGTGTCTTAGGTCCTCTGGGAGAATTTAAAAGAATACGACACAAACCTGTTCTCTAAGTGCTTGTGACCTACCACAGGTATCAACAAACTTCTTCTGAGGGCAGTTAGTAAATATTTTTAAGCTTTTTGCTCATATATGATCTCTTCTTGCTCTTTTTCCTCTCCTTTTAAAAAAGCTCCTTTAAAAAAATATAAACCATTCTTAGCTAGCTATGACAGGCTATGACAGTTTAGCCCATAGGACATGGTTTTTTGACCCCCTGATCTAGTGTAAAAGGCAGGCGTGTGCTCATAAACACAGGTAACTAAACCCCAGGGCACTATGTGTGAAGGGACAAAAATACAGCTCCAGAGTCAGAAGGCTTGCCCTCCAACCCTGTCTCTTATAAGCTACATGACCTTGGGCAGGTTCCTTATCCTGTAAGAGCTTGGTTTCCTCACCTGTACAATGAGAATAGTCACAGACCTACCTTGTGGGATCAATTTGAGGATTAAATGAGATAATTCATGTAAAGTCCTAGCATAGTGCCTGGCACATAGAAAATGCTCAGTAAGCTGTAGCCATTGTTGGTATTATTGTGCTATGTGATAAAGGACAGAAAGTGCAATGATAGTCAGAGGAAGGAGCTGTCTCTTCAAGCTGGAAAAGACAGCTCCTGTTTTGTCTCCTCAAAGACCTGTGTCTTCCTTTGAAAAAGCCCTGATGTCTGATTCTCAGGCCCCTGAGATTCTGGTATCATTAGTCTGGGGTTCAGCCTGGATGTTAGAATTTGCTAAAAGCTCCCAAATGATCCTAAATCAGCTATGGTTGAGAGCCACTAATCCATATGCCAGCCAGTGTAGGGTCAGTGGGGCTTATAATTGAAGTCTCCATCTGAGGATGGAACTAGAATTCAGGCCTCTCAGTTTTCAGTCCTTTCCAGATCCTCCTTTAAACAGAGCCTCCCTTTTCTTCTCACATCCCGTGGTTTGAGCATTGGAAAGCCTTGGCTGTACCGGGTAGCTTACCCTACACACTTTCTACCACTCTTGGTATTAACTGAACAGCAACTTCCTCCAATCATATATGTGAACGAGTTACTAGTCACCGAAAAGGCCTCAGTTCTGGACCCTCTTTGCATGACAGAGAACTGCTTTCTGTGACACGTGACTCTTCAAGGTTCTGTTTAGTTCCTTCCCAGCTAAAGGAGTGGAGTGCCCAGTGCCCGCCCCTGGCTCAGACAATATCCCTGAGAGTCCTTTTCCAGCCCTGAGATTTTTCTTTCCACTTGACCTGCTTCACCAACTCTAATTCCCCCTTTTTGAAGCCAGCCATGGCATAAAGGCCACTTTGCAATAAGTTGCTTGGGATTACACATTAACCATTTTATTAGGCTTCTAAGAGTTGAATGAAACCTGGGTTTGGTCATAGGCTTTTTAAAGAGCCCATTCCTCCTCGTAAGTTGAAAATATCATAAGTTGAAAATACATTTATTACACTTAGCCTACTGAACATCATATCTTAGCTTAGCCTACCTTCAAAGTGCTCAGAACACTTACCGTATTTCCCCATGTATAAGACGCACCCTTTTCCGAAAAATTTGGGCTCTAAAAACTGGATGCGTCTTATACATTGGTTGTAGTTTTTTTACTTGCATTTCCCACTTTTTCGCACTTGTTGTCTTTGTGCTCATTGTTTCGCACTGGTTACCAGTATATTATGGTAGGTTACGTTTTACCACGTTCTGCCCAGAAATGGCTCAGAAAAGATTTTCGTACAGTGCTGAATTCGAGTTAAAAGTGATCCAGTTTGCAAAAGTGAATGGAAACCGTGCTGCTGGACGTAAATTTGGTCCTCCTCCAACTGAGAAAACAATCCGAGACTGGCTATAGGAAGAAGAAACCCTACTGAAAACGCCATGGCAGAAGAAGGCCATGAGAGGCAATATATGAAGACAGTGATTCGTCATCAGACATAGATGAGGACAAGCTAATGGTTGGGAGTTTTGACAGTGATGAGGAGTTGTATGAATTTTATGATGAATAAAACTTGAGTTCAATAACTTTATGTAATACGTTTTTTTTTCAAATTTCGGGCCCCAAAATTAAGATGCGTCTTATACATGGGGAAATACGGTATATTAGCCTTCCATTAGTTAGGCAGTTATCTTGAATTTCATCTCAAGAGTAATTGCCTTCCTCTTCTTCTCACCAGAAGCAGCAGACACAGATTGACATTTTGTAGACACAATGGATGCAAACACAATATCCCGGAAATGCTAGCAACACAGTACACGGTAGAGTATCAGTTGTTTACCCTGGTGACTAATCGTGTGGCTCACTAGAAGCTGTGGCTCTTGGCAGCTGCCCAGCATCATGAGAGTTTTGTACCGCATATCACTAGCCTGGATAAAGATCAAAGCTCAAAAAAGTATGGTTTCTACTGAGTGCCGGTCACTTTCACAGCATCATAAAGTAAAAAAATTGTTAGGTCGAACCATCATAAGTTGGGGACCATCTATATATACCAAACAACCGGGAAACACAATTGACTACAGTTAATTGTTATTTTAGCCTCTGAGCCCCAGAAGTCAGGAATTTTACCTAGAACAGTCCGTAGCAGAGTTGCCTGGGTCCCACCCAGATATTCTGATGTAAGTTGGTCTACGATATCACCTAGACTTACAGATTTGAAAAGCATTTTAGGTATTTTTATGTGCAACCAAGTTTAAGAATCATATCCCAGGATAGTGGTTCTCAAAGTGTGGTCCCTGGATTAGTAGCCTCAGCATCACCTGGGAGCTTGTTAGGAATGTCCAAATTCTGGAGACTCCCTGCGTCTCCATCCCAGACCTATGAAATCAGAAACTCTGGGGTGGGGCCCAGTAACCTGCATTTTCACAAGCCTTCTAGATATATGGATGCATGCTTAAAACTGAGAAGCCTGTCTTGGCGTTTGTTATAGGAGAGATAAGCAGCATAACTGAGAGAATCTTGTAGAGGAAGTGGCACTCTTGCTGAGTGATGGAGAAAGAAAGCATCAGATCTGGAAAACAGAAGAAAGAGGAGGTTCTACTGTATAGACCCATGATCCTTTAAGGTGACCACCAGTGTCCACAAGCCTGGGAGCTTGTTAACAGTGCAGAATCTTGGACCCCATCCCAGACCTGCTGAGTCAGAATCTGCATTTTAACAAGATGTCCAGGTGATTTGTATGCACATTAAAGTCTGACACGCACTGGTGTAGAGTACGCACCCCAGTTATAAAATCAGAGAAACGAAAGTGTAGCATGGCCATGCTAAGAAGGAGGCTGTGGAGATCTGGTTTCACTCTTTCAGCGGGTGTTCTCAGAGCCATTCTAAGGGAAAGAGGCTGTGTCCCCTCTTATAGAAGGAGAATGGGACCCATGTGCACAGAGCACTTGCCTGCATTGGTATTCCAGACAGGTCCAACTATCCCTAGTGACACAGTTCTATATTATTGGGTCGTTGGGAAAATCATGATGTATTTTTCTATGTTTTTCAATGCAAAAATGCATCATGACTTTCCCGATGGCCCAATATTACAGAACAAATACTCCTTGACACTCAAGGCACAGTCAGATAACCTGGGAGCTTCCATGGCCAGGCCACTTCCCGATGGGGCGACCAGTAATTTTTATTATTTATTTATTTATTTATTTATCCAGGCATCAGTAGTTTTTATTATTTATTTATTTATTTTAATTTTTTGTTTCAGGCCTCAGTACTTTTTTAATCTCCCTGGGCAGTTCTAATAAGGAGCCAAAGCTGAAAACCACTGCTGCCGGTCTTGGGTCCCCTATGTTTCCATGTTCCACTCAAAGTGAAAATGAGCTAGTTTCTAGCTGTAGCTGTTAAAAACACAAAATTAAGTTCCAGGTTGCAGGCTTGCTGTTAAAACATCTGGATTCCCAAAATAGTTGCAAGGAGGCCTGGAGAGGTGTGTGTCTCTAGTGAAGTTGTCAAGTATCCCAGAAGTTTTGGAAATCAAGTTCTCAAGGGATGCCGGTAGCAGGAGTCTAGTTCTGGTATTACCATGAACCTGGGAACAAGTAACTTTGCTGTTCTGCAGACTGTGCTCAGGTGGGTTTGTGTACAGAGCTAATGTTTTGTGGGGGCCTAACACAGTACAAATAGTTGAAGTCCTGGGAGGAGGGGAGGACGCGCAGTCCTTGCTATCTGGAGTTAATACAGGATGTTTCACAGAGGAGGTGTGCTCTCATCCCATCCTTCCAGGTGGAGGTACATTTGTAGAGACAGAAAGCTGAAGAATGGGATGTCATGGGAAAGAGCTGCCCGAGAATGTCCCCAGGATGTTTATGAGACAATGTGGAGAGAAATCAGCTCAAGTAGCCCCTTCACTGGGACACATCACCTTTGGGTGAATGGGTTAAGGCTGTGGAGTAGCAAAAGGGTCTTCACTGGCAAGGGAATAATATAATTTGTGTGTTTTTGAGGAGGAAAAAAATGCAATGTGATTGCTTGCATAGAAGAAAGACTCAGGGAGAAGGTGAGCATGCTCTTGACCAAAACATCTGGACTTGGTTTTGATCTCTTCCTTGTAAACCTCTGAAAACTTTCTGAAACCTCTTAGAAAAACTTTGTATTGGTATCATACAGACTCAGATCTATCATAATTTACAGGATGTTTCCCCAAATGAATTTCTCCATTAAAAAAGTCAGAGACACTTTGGTGAGTCTCCAAGGCAAGTGTCTGTGTGGTCTCTGGTCCAGACACCATATTTTAGGTCTTCACCTCTCAGGTCCCCTCCAGTCAAACCTCCCCATCCTGTATCCATTCAAGCTCCCAAACCCCACCGCCAGGCATCTGGTTAACTGGTCTCAAATAAAGGCATTAAATCAGGTTAAGCATTGATAATGCAAAGTACTCACGCAATTGTGTAGAGAGGGGATCTGGCAAAGGAAAAGATGTTCAACCTCACTAGGAATCAAAATAATGCAAATATGGTAGGATTTTTAAATTACCAAATGAACCAAGGTGAAAAATAATGACAATGCTAGAGTTGGTGAGACTTCAGAGAAATGTGAGGTCTCTTGGACATTGGTGGAAGTGTAAATTGGCACAAGCTTTCTGAACAGTTTAGCAAAGTATGTCACATACTTAGAAATGCGCAGACACAGCAATTCCACTTCTCAGAGTTTGTCCTAAAGAAATTATTGGGCAGAGGCCAAAGATATTCAAATCAGCCTTTTTTATAATAAAGAATAATTAGAAATCATCTAAATAAATGTCCACCAAGTGAAGATTTTTTTATGTCAATTATGGTCCATACAATGGAACACTAAAGAGCCTTTAAAATGATATGAATTTTATAAACATGAAAGGATGCCCATTGGATATTATGGTGTCAATAATGTAAAGGTGTGTGTGTGCATGTGTGTGCACAATTGTGCACCTGTGCATTCATGCACACAGAGATCTAAAATGATAGTCATCGAAATATCAGCCATGGTGTCTTCTGGTTGGGAGAGCTTTCAATGCCTTTACCTTCTTTTTTTTATTGTTTCTAAAATTACAAAAGCAGTGTATACATACATACATACAGTGTATATGTACATACACTATATACATACATACAGTATATGCATACACTATATACATTCATACAGCATATACATACAGTATACACATACATACAGTGTATACATACATACACATGCTATATACCAGTCATTGAGCACTTGCCTCCACCCCCCTCCATTTTCACCAACACCGGAAGATGCTAGTCTTTTTAATTTTTGCCAATATGAGAAGTAAAGAATGTTATTTCATTTGCAGTAATTTAAATGTCCTAGATAACTAGTCAACTTGAGCATCATTTCATACATTTATTGGCCATTTTTATTACTTTTCAGAATTGTTCACTTTCAGTTGGGTAATTTGAGTTTTTCTTATCGATCTGCAGGAGCTTTGTTATAGTGTAATTATCAGTCCTTTGATGCCCTGTTTGTTGCAAATATTTTCTCAGTATGTTGTATTTCCTTGAAATTCGTTTAGGTCTTATTTTGTTATACAGGAGTTCATTTTTTATAACAAAATCTAACCATTTTTTCCTTTATGGTTTAATATTTTGTTTAGGAAGTCCACTTTCATAACCAAGAATATAAGGATACTTTCTTATATTCTCTATTTTTGTATATTTATATTTTTGTTTATAGATTTAAAATTTTTTATTTACTTATTTTAATTGTGGTGCAATATACATAACATAAAGTTTAGTATTTTAACCCTTTTTAAGTGTACAGTTCAGTGGCAGTAAATACATTCACAGTGTTGTGCAACCAGCACCATCATCAATCTCCAGAACTCTTTTCTCTTGCAAAACTGAAACTCTGTACCCATTGAACAGTAACTCCCACTACCCCCTCACCTCAGCCCCTGGCACTCACCATTCTGCTTTTTGTCTCTATAAATCTGACCACTCTAGGTGCCTCATATAAGTGGAATCATAGAGTATTTGTCTTTTACGACAGGTTTATTTTCACCTAGCATGTTGTCTTCAAGTTTCATTCATGTTGTAGCATATGTCAGAATTTTCTTCCTTTTTAAAGCTCAATAATATTCCATTTTAGATTTATTTTTATATTTACACTTTAATCCAGGTAGAATTTAATATTGTGTTTGGTGAGAAGTAACTTTATTTTTAGGTTTGTCATCTTTTTTTTTTTTTTAAAGATTTTATTGGGGAATTGGGGGAGGGGAATAGTGTTGGGGAATCGGGGGAAGAGGAACAGACAAGTTGCTGTCCTTTTGTTCTTCAGTCTACGTTGCTTCACTGGCCCATGTTGGTATTATCATTGCGCTCTTCCCGGGTGAGGCAGATCGCTCTCCAGCCTCTGGACAGCTGCTCATGGTGGCTCTTGGCAGCTCACACCAGCTGCCAGCTGCTCACGCTGGCTGCCGGCCACACACAGTAGCTTATGGCAGCCCACTGGAGCAGGGGCTGCAGCCTACGCAGTTGCCAGCGACTCACGGCAGCCCAGCTCCAGATCGAGCTGTTGTTCACCATCTTAGCTGTAGAAGGCAGTGTCACTGGCCCTCATGTGGGATCCGAACCGGGGCCCTGCTGCT
>NW_017731903.1:483279-504919 GCF_001890085.2 Hipposideros armiger | reverse complement strand
TTTTGTTCTTCAGTCTAGTTGTGGAGAATGTCACGTCACTGGCCCTCATGTGGGATCCGAACCGGGGCCCTGCTGCTCAGAGCTGGCATCCCAAGCCAGCTCTTAACCAATGCGCCACTCTGCTGGCCCCTAGGTTGGTCATCTTTTAGACAACTCCTCCATCAAAACCCATGTTTCTGTGGGGGCCCAGTTCTGTTTCGTGACGGTTGTCTCATGATCCTTTTGTCTCTATCTGGACTGGAATCACACCGTTTTAATTGCTCAAGCTTTTCAGCAAGTTTTTGTATCTGCTAGAAGCATGTCCCATCTCCATTCTTCTTTTTTAGACTTTCCCCAACCATTCTGACATCACCTTTGTCAGAGGAACTTTAGAATTAGATAGTCACAGTCCAAAAATACTCCCTTGGGATTTTGATTGGAATAGCTTGAAGCTCTCCACTGATTGGGGTTGATATCTTACAAAGCTGAGCTAGCTGACCTCTCTCTCTTAGGTGCTCTCCAGGCCACGTGGTGCTTTCCTCTTCAGGGGAGGTATAGGCCAGTCTGCCTCTGCACAAGGCCTTTCCTTTCCTCCACCCAGCCTATGGCTCCAGGGGTTCTCGAAAGGACAAATTTTTGGTTTAACTTCTGTTCTTCCCCCCGATGACACTTGGGTTTTAACCTGAAATTTTAGAACCAAAATTCAGAGTGGACGCTTGGAAACCTCAGGCCCTGCAGTAGAACCTGTGGGGAAATACTTTTTGTCAGAAAATTCTTTCTCTGCCCCAGTAAACCACATCCCATAAGGTCACACTGACCACACGTGTGACCAGCCCCAGGTAACCAGGCTCCAGTTGAAACTTTGTTTGAACAGCTTTGTTATAGAATACCTTCATGTTCCCTCATTTTAAGTGTATATTTAAGTGATTTTTAGTAAATGTACAAAGTTGTGCAACCGTAACCAAATCCAACTTTAAAACATTTCCACCTCCTCTTTCTCCCCAAGAGCCCTTGTGCCCATTTATGGTCATTCTCTGGATGCCGCTTTGCCTTGAGCATGAGGAGTAAAAGACAGAGTGAGGGGGCCCCCACGAAACCCTCTGCCCGTGAATCTAGGACCAATGACCCCATATCATGCATAGCATGACTTGCAGGTGGACACCCCTCTCATGAGGAGACCCAGCCAGGAGCTCCCCCTGAGGGCATGGTCACGCTGAGCCCCATCCTTATCCCTTCCAGGTGGATAAAGTTTGAAGAAAAGGTAGAGGAAGGAGGCGAACGTTGGAGTAAGCCCCACGTGGCCACACTGTCCCTGCACAGCCTCTTCGAGCTCCGGACCTGCCTGCAGACGGGAACGGTGCTGCTCGATTTGGACAGTGGCTCCTTACCACAGATCATAGGTGAGGCAGGGACCGCTGAGGTCCCGCAAACCTGGGCAGCCCTCCCCGCTCCCGCCTCATGCCCACCCTCAGTCTATGTGACACCTTTGACACCTGTCTGATTCTGCAGAGACCAGGCTTCTGCTGTTCCCAAGTCAGCGTCACAGTGGCTCCAAGTGTCAATCCCACATAGCGTCCCAACGGAGAAAAAGCTCATCCTCTGAAATGCTGATCCGCAAAGTAGCAAAAGGGAAAGGGGCTTCTTAGCTCGAATGGAGACACCTGTTGCCATGGCAACCTGTTTCTTGTCAGGGCAAAGGGATTGTCTTGCATCTTTAGGAAATTAGCTCTCATTTAGTGGAGTGCTGAAGGGAGGGGGGTGGTTTGCCTTATTGTCCCTAAAACTTTTTGTGAATTTTGTTCTAGCATATGCAGTTTTGCCCAAAATACATTTCTAAAAAGAATTCATGTTAGGACTAAAAACGATTTAACACAGTACTTTTGTGCTTCTTAGAGTACTTTTATGTGTGTGATTTCATTTACTTTTTACAATAGAATTGATAGCGCATTCTACATACACACATGCACCCACATGTGTGTGCACACACATACACCCATGGACACGCACATGCCCTTTTACATATGAGGAGGTTGAGGGTTCGTGGTTTGCCCAAGCTTCAATAGTTTGTGGCAGATCCGGGACTATTTCCATATCCCCTGCCTCCTTTAGCTCACTTTTAATCTAACAAACAACAGATGAAAATGAAGACCCCCCCATGTCCCTGGTCATTCTGTCCCTCACGGACAAGGTGTGTTTGTTTCCCACTTAGATGATGTCATTGAGAAGCAAATTGAGGACGGCCTCCTGCGGCCAGAGCTCCGGGAGAGGGTCAGCTACGTCCTCCTGAGGAAACACCGTCACCAAACCAAAAAGCCCATCCACCGCTCCTTGGTCGACATTGGAAAGTCGGTCTCCTCCACCACCAGTGAGTTGGGCATATGCTGGTGGGCTATTGGCACACGGGGGTGGTGTCAGGCCCCAGTGCCTGGGTGAGCTTGGGAGCTTCCTGGACTTCATGATCTTGGAGAAATTCTGAGGTTCTGGGGATCCCTTAGCCTCCTTCAATGGCAGGTCTGCAGGGACCCCAGCCACACCCCAATATTGTCCCCACCACCAGAGAAGAACCATTTCTAGGAAGAAAGTTGGTTCTCAGCCTGGACTGTACCTTGCAGTCACCTGGGGATATGAAACACGTCCTAATGCCTAGGCCCTGCCCTGAAGGGTTGCATTCAGTTGGTCTGGGATATGGCCTACGAACAGGAAATTTAGAAAGGAGGGTTGCAAGATGCTGTAGAGATGGTGTGCTTATGGTAAGGGCTTGAAGTTTTCCCCACTGAACTCCCAAGAAGAGCCAAGAGTCTCGGCAGAAGCCAAAGCACATCAAGATGGTAGAAGGGGCCGAATCATCTCAAGGGTGGCAGGGCTGGTAAACCTGGCGTCTGGTGTCACTCTGATTAGCGGAGCCTGGAGCCATTAGGGAGAGTGGCTTGTTCTATGCACACATGCAACCCTACTACACTGCAAATGTTATTGGGGAGCAGCATGTTTTTCCAGGACCCATCAGCTCCAAGTCAAGTAGTTGTCTTCAATCTAGTTGTGTAGGGCACAGCTCTGCAGCCCATGTGGGAATCGAACCAGCAACCTTGGTGTTATGAGCCTGTACTTTAACCAACTGAATCACTCAGCCGCCCCAAACCTCCTCCACTCTTGATATCCCAGAATCGAGATGCCCAGACACTAGCCTTGCTGGACCAATCAGATAAATGCAGTAATCAGGACAAAGTTGATAAAGTTGCTAAATAGCCTTGATGAATCTCTTTAGATGAACTGTTTGAAGTGGGGGAAGTGTTTAGCATATCATAATAACAACAGATACATACTTGGTATTACTGCATTCCAGGCCATGAGTGCTCAACATGCATTAACTCACTTTATCCTCACAATAACCCGGTGACTATGCACTGTTCTCCTCATCCCTATTTTACAGATGAGGAGCCTGGGGCACAGAGAGGTTAAGTTACTTGTCTAAGGTCACACAGCCAGTAAGTGGTGCAATCAGGGTTGAAGCCAGTCCATCGAAAACACCTGGTGCCTAATCAATTGGGTATCTAGCTCACTTTCAACAGTACTAATATTTTCTCAAATCTTGCTTAGTCTATTAACTTGCTTCCCCAAAACCCCCCAAAACAAGAACAGCAACAACAAAAAACCCGAAACACCCTTTCTTCCTGGAAGGGGAAGACACATGTCTTGCAGTCCACTTTATTTAGGTAAAATGACGATAAATATGTGCCACGTTAATGGGAGAGGCTGTGCCACTCCAGCCAGGCTGCCAAGGCAAACCCCTTCTGTTCCTCCTCCCAGATCGCAGCCCTGCCCGGAGCCTTGCAGCGGTCCCCAGCCTGCACCACTCCACCGAGGACCTGAGGATGCGGCAAAGCGCCCATTACGGCCACCTGTGTGAGTGTGTTCTCTGCTGCTGGGCCACAGTTTCGTGGCGACAGCTTTGTACTGGCTGTGGCAGCTGTGGACTGTAAACTTTCATAGACTTTCAAAGGTGGAGGAGATAAAGCCCAGGATCTGTCTAGAATTTTCAGGACAGGCATCAGGAAAAATCTAACTTTCACCGGAAAACTGGGCTACTCTCAGAGCCTACTTTACTACCATAATTTTCTATATACTTACTCTGAAAAATTCAGCTCTAAACCAAGTCCTGGCATAATCAATACCCAATCCTATGAGCTAAACATTTGTATCTTAGTCTATACCTTTCTTATCATCAAATTGATCATTAACCCTGTTTTTGGTGAGAAGCCTTCCTGGAAACAGTTAAAAACAGGTGAGGTGCTTTCTCTTAGGACAGTCAGAGAATGTTCCCATCACTAGGTGACAGTCTCATGCCACCACAACCCTGGCAGGGTCACAGTCCCCTGAGTGCTGGGAATGGGGGAGAGGGCTTGTGAGGTTCCTGGTCACAGACAGGGCTTTTTCAGGCAATTCATCACGGGTGAGGCAAAGAAAAGAGGGAACTTGGAAAATGAAAAGAAAGAGCAGTGTGAAACTAGCAAACTTTTAAATACTTTTACTAAAATGCCAAGATATGAACAGGCACAGCCCACAGCCATGCCCCTCCCAGGCCCTAAGAATGATTTGGGAGGATGTGTGACCCCAGCCTGAGGCCTCAGCCACAGTTTGTTGGGAACTTTTTTCTCCATTCTTAGTGACCCTGGAGCCTCTTAGCCCGTCCCCCCCACACTTGGTTATTCCACATAGGGATGCCAGGAGGCATAAGTCAACAGGTAGTGAATGTCTATGGACAGGGTTTCTACTCAGTTATTCATTATGTATGAGGTCACCCTTGTGTCCACGCTACAGCGGTGGGGATGGGGATAAAAAGGCATGACTAAGTGATTATAGTGTTGTGTGCATGCTGCCCTCACCCCAAGGTGCCCCCCGGGAAAACTCAGAGAGGAGGAGTCACTCACCTGAGTCTCAAAGAATAAATAGGAGTTTTCCAGGAGCACTGGGGAGGAGGAGGGTATTCCAAACAAAGGAGACAAACAGCAGGTGAAGGGTAGGAAGGCCCTGTGAAGGGTGCTGTGTATGAGGGTAACACAACGTTCACCAGGAGGGTAGGGCCTACAGCGAAGAGGGTCACACTAAACAGGGCCTATGCACCCTGCAAAAGGTCCCAGACTTTATTCTGAAGACAGTGGGCACCCCTGAGAAGTTTTAAGCAGGAGCAGACTGTGCTCAAATTTTTATATGAGAAAGAATAAACTAGAAGGGGAGAAGATTAGAAGCAAGACACTGGGCCTGCCTTGGGGCAGTGAGAGCAAGAATGCAGAGGGAAGATCAAGGTGGGGGAGTTGATGAGCTGGGGGGAAGTAGGAAGTGAGGAAAGGGGGAGTCCAAGCTGGCACCTAGATCTCTGCTCTGACTGCCAGCGGATGGGAGGCAGGGGGCACTGGGTGGAGTAGGGTCTGTGGGGGGAGTCATTTGGTGGAAGACAATGAGTTCTGTTTCCCAGTGTTTTGAGTCTGAGGTGCCAGAGGAGTCCAGAACTCAGGAGAGAGATCTGAACTGGAGACCCTACCTGGGCATCCTCTGCCAATGTGGATATGGGAGCAGTGGGAGTGGTGTGAATGACCAGGACGGAGGGGGTAAAGCCTCCGGAGGGGGTGAGGGCAAAACAAGATCCTGGGGAGAGCCCAGCAAGCGAGGGTCCAGATGGAGATAAGAGGAGGGGAGCCTAGGGAGCATGTTCTGGAAGTGAGGGGACACACCAGGCCCCAGGAAGCTGAGAAGTATCAGGTCTGAGCGTGCTCCCTGGGCCTGGCCGACCTTCTCCTCCTGCCTTAATATTGGGAAGTTCAAATAAATCACCACACTGTTCTCCCCATGGGGGGCCCACCTTCCTGCCCTCTGCCAGCCCAAATCCCCATCTTTAAAGACTTGCATGGGTCATGGAGGACGGAGGTGAAATGTCTTCTCTCTCCAACAAAATCCAAGCTTAGTGACACCTGGCACCTCACCTGTCTGTGTCCCTCCCCACCCCCAGGGGCAGACATCTTGGTCTCTGCCCAAGAAGGTGGGGTGGAGGGTAGAGATGAGAACGCAGCAGGTTGAGGAGTGAGGAGGGAGAAGTAGAATCTGGGGTCTGGCAACTCTTTTAAGAAAGCTGCCATTGAAAGGAAGAAAAGAGAGAGGAGGCTAGCTCAAGGGGGCTGCAGGATTAGGGGAAAGGGTGTCTTGGTTTGGTTATGAAGACAGGAGAAGCATGTGTAGGGATCAAGGAAAAAGGACGTACGAGAGCCTGGCTTCCCCTGATGGACGTTCTTTTCCTTGTCTCCTAGGTCACGTCCAGAGCAGAAGCATGAATGATATTCCTCGTACTCCAAACACTGACCAGGTAGTAGAGCCTCTGCACTGGGCTGCTGTGGAGGGCCAGGGCGGGAAGAAGCCTTTGGTTTCCAGGGCAGGGAGTCCCTACGGGGAGGACTCTAGTCCTATGAAGGAGCAGGAATCCACAGGAAGGACCTGGGTGGAGTCTCTGGGCTATTTTGGTGACACTGCCCAGTCCATACTGACTGATCCCCAAGTGTTGGTTCTGTGCCAGGCCCTGGGAGGAGTGGGGGGCAGAGAAGCATGATCAGATGAGGTTCCAGCAGTTTCTGAGCTTGGGATTTGTTGGAGAGAGAAAAGCAACACGCAGAGTTTCACCTCCTGCATGACACATAGTACCTTTAACGATGGAGTGGGGTTGTGGGCTGGTAGAGACAAGCCATGGGGTCTCCGAGAGGGACAGCAGTGGCAGTGAATCCATTGGAATGCCCAGTATAGTGTCTTGGCTGGGGCAGGATAAAGTTGGTTTCTGTCTCCCACCAGCTTGGCTAAAATTCTCTTAATGAGATCAGAATCCTACAAGCAGGTCTAGTCCACGTTCTAAGGCCCACAGCCGGGGAACCCTGTGACTGTGCCCCCTGAGGAAGCCCAGAGGAGCCCCCCTCAGTTCCAACCCCTACACACCTCAAGGGCAGAAGGTCTCACGATCCCCTTGCATATGTACCCCAGGAGTAGGAGAAAGGTGATAAAAGAAACCTGAAATTTTGGTGAGGACTCATCAGGAGCTTGGGTGACCACCAGACCTTCAAGGCACCCCAAGTTTGGTGGCAGGCAAAACAAAAACAGTTCCTCATGTCAGTGTCCCAAGGGACCTTTGGTGGCCAAAATAATAACAATAATGGCATCAACCAACATATAAGGTCCACACACTGCATGCACCACACTGTGAGGAGCGTTTTCTGTGTGCATCATGGAGGTACTATTATCATCTCCAGTCTACTCAGAAAAACATTGAAGCTTAAAGCAGTTAAACAACATACCCAAGTTCGTGCCGCGAAAGGTGGTGGAACCTTGACTTGTTCTATGCAGCCTGCCTCTAGAGACCTTAATTTGGAAGTGGCTTAGGAATGAGTATTCTGGGATATTATTGAGAGAGGAACCCACTTTATTACAATCAGACACATAGACAGTGGAGCCATGATAAGGAAGCGTTGTTTAGTCCAAGTCTTTCACGACCTATTTTAACGAATGTCTAGCTGTCACTTTCCCCAGGCAATGCTGCCTTGATTTAGGGATTGGAGTCCAGCCCCGGGCGCCAGCATCCAGCTCTCCTAACTGATCAGGTGATGCTGCTTCTCAGTATTTTGCAGCAGCAGCTGCTTGTTGTGAGAACAGCAGTTTGTCCACCAGTGGGTGCTCTTTAAGGGCAAGCCCAGAGGCGTTTTCTCTGCAGGCTTTCTTCATTGCTTCATGCCCGCCGTGGGCAGGCTGGCAGGTGCCCAGTGAGCAGAGGGTGGATTCAGACAGCATGGCTGTGTGTGGTGACTCAGCAGCGCTGGAACAGGGTCCCCATGGAATCAGGAAGTGGGGTCAGCAAGAGCCACGTCTAGACTGTGGCTAAGCCGGGTGGCCAGAACAAAAGCATGGCTCATTTCTGAGACGTCACCACCCTGGCCTCCTTACCAAACACGTCACCACCTGCAAGGGAGGACCACGGCCTTGTTTCAGTTCCTCTCCTTTCCTGGATTATGAGTGTGCTGGTTGGGCTGCCCCAAAGCGTTGTTGTTTTCAAAACCTCTTTCTCCAGGGCACTCCTGCCACTCTTCTTCTCCTCCTGTCCCCTGGACCCGCTCCTTGCCTGATGCTCGAGGGCACAGAGAGGGCAGGGAACTGGCTGCCCAAGTACACCAAGTCCTCCACCCTGAAGAACGCTGCTTATGAATCAGCTGACTGCAGCTGGGACAAAGGAACTTTATGAGTTCTGGGGACTCTGGCCTTCCCATTAACTCCTATCCTTGCTTGTTCTCACTACATTAGGGTCCTCGGGGCTGTTGCCTGGGTGGTTGTAGAGAGTTTTATTTTTTTGGGCTGAATTTAAAAGATTATAAGGGTGCAGCCCTTTCTCATGCTGGTAGGCCACCCAGCCCAGCGTGTATCACGCCCACCATGAACGAATCAGGAAACAGCTATGGGCCCACAGGGGCAGGACCTGCTGGCCATACCCATGCCCACAACTGATCCCTCCTCAGTCTAGGAAAAGAAACAAAGAACCTGTATCTTTGCTGAGCTTATGAGAAGCAGGCATTTTTGTGCCCACAGAGAGACTCCAACCAAGGAGGAATGGGTAGCAAATTCGTGGCATTCACAGGCTCTCTCTGTAGCACTCATCTCCACCTTCTGGGCCCTTTCTTCCTTTGTTGGCCACAGTGGACTTCTGCCAGCCCCGTCTGCCAGATGTTCCCTCTCTATAAAATTATCTCTGTCCCTTTCCCATCCCCTTGTTGCCCAAAGGGAAAGCAATCTGAAAAATGAGTGCATCCTAAGATGTGAGCTTGTATGTGACGTCCCTGAGGCATTTTTATCATAAAAGAGGACTCAGGTGGAGTCAGTGTCTTACCCTAAGAATGTCATCATAAACGCAGAAAATGGGAGTAAGTTTGGGAAGAGGGCTTGCCGCCAGCACCTCTTCCATCAGACCCCACTCACTCTGCCTATTTAACCTTTCTGCCCTGAACAGACTTAGCCAGAGGGATTGGAGAGAGGGCACCTAGACAGTCTCAGTTGGAAAGTCTCAGAAGCTATGAGTTTCCTGGGAGGTCTCCTGGGGGTGACTTGGGGCCCAGGAAGTCTCCTGCAGACTTGAAGGCATGGCCCAGGGGTTCCTGTCAGCCAGGAAGCAGATGGCAAAGGAAAAACAAAGCACATCATCCCTGGCCATCAGAAGGGGACTCAATGCTTCTGCAGCCACCCAAGGTGAAGGCAGAGAGGGAGGGGTGGGCAGCTGGAGTGTAAGAGCCAAGACTCTTGTCTACTTGAGCCTCAGAGGCTGGGCCTTGAGACCTAATGTCCAGAAAGCCCAGGGCTGTCTTCTCTGACCCCTCAGCTCACACTTCAGTTGAGCAAAGTTTTTATCCATCAAGCAACATCTTAGGGATCAAGTCATTGCCTGTTCCTTCCCATCTAAAAAGGCTCAGTTGGTCCCTCAACTTAACCAAGTTTGAGTCTCCTCATCTGCACAATGGAGGAGAATGTTTGGTTATTTCTTTCAGTGTCTTGAAAAATGCTGGGAAAGCTCTTCAAAATTAGGCCTCCACAGTGATCTGAAGAGGGATGAGGGAGTGAGAACTGAAACCATTGCGAGTAACCCTGGGAGTCTTCCTTCCCCTCCTTAACCAGAGGAAAAACAAATTCATGAAGAAGATCCCCAAGGACTCAGAAGCCTCCAACGTGCTCGTGGGCGAGGTGGACTTCCTGGACCAGCCCTTTATCGCCTTCGTGCGTCTGATCCAGTCGGCCATGCTGGGAGGAGTGACCGAGGTGCCCGTCCCCACCAGGTGAGGACCACTGAAATTCACCCACCACACCTGCCCTCAGACAGCCAGCTGTTCATGCAGTCAGCACGCCATGCTGGTGAAGACGCCCCTAAAACATAGAAGGAAAATTAGGGAATTGGCTGGGGAAGAAAATCTTCTGACTAGGGAAGAGTTTTAGGGAGTTGATATAAAATAATCATTAGAAAGCAGGAGCCAACAGCTGGGAGAGATGCTGTTGGGTGGGCTCTGGGACACCAGAGCACAGAGAGGATGCTCAAGGGGGAGCTAGTGGGAGTGACGAGGAAATGCTTCTCCAAAGCAAATACAGGAATTAAATGGGGGAAGGGACAAGTTTCCAGCCAGTTAAAAAGATAAGAGTAAGGCTGGCCTAGTGGCTTGTTGGTTCAGAGTTGGCTTGGGAGCGCGAGCTCTGAGCAGCAGCACCACTGGTTCGGATCCCACATGGGCCAGCGAAGCTGCGCCCTCCACAGCTAAGATGGTGAACAACAGCTCGACCTGGAGCTGGGCTTCTGTGAGTTGTTGGTGATGGCGTAGGCAGCAGTGGGGCTGCAGTGGGCTGCCGTGAGCTACCTTGAGTGGCTGGCAGCCTGTGAGAGCTGCCGTGAGCCGCTGTGAGCGGCCATCCAATGGCTGGTGACCGACCTGCCTCAGCCAGGAAGAGCGCAATGATCACGACACCAACATCGGCCAGTGAAGTGATGTCCTCCACAACTAGACTGAAGAAACAAAGGACAGCAACTTGTCTGTTCCCCTTCCCTGATTCCCCAACACTGTTCCCTCCCCCAGTTCCCCAATAAAATCTTTAAAAAAAAAAAAGATAAGAGTAGATACTATTTAGGGCCAGAGAATCTTTTTTTTCACCTGCTTCTATTTTTTCTTCTCTTTCCTCCTCCTTCATCTTCTTTGCAGATTTCTGTTCATACTGCTGGGACCTTCTGGGAAAGCAAAGTCCTACAATGAAATTGGCCGAGCCATTGCAACCCTCATGGTAGATGATGTAAGTGGTAACAAAAAACATGTACTCCAATATGTCATGGCTCCTGCATCAAGCACTGTGCCTTCATTCACTTACCCAACAGGCGCATTTGAGCACCTGCTGTGTACCAGGCTCTGTGCAGGGGGCTGAGGATTACAAGAATGAGGGAATGGTCACTGCCCTTTAGGAGTGCTAACCTAGTGGGGGAGGCAGACCTCTAATACAGGCAGTCAGGGAGGCTTCCCGCATGAAGGGCTTTAAAGCTTCAGGCGAGCAGAAGGTAGGTAGACCCAGCACAAGCCTGAGAGGCAGGCATTCCAGACAAAGGGAACAGGGGCCAAGGTTCGGAGACAGAGAAGCTGGATGGAAATGGTTCGATGTAAGCCTAGTTAGTGTCAGAGCTTTGAGAGCAGGAGGTAACACAGAGAGGCAAGTCAGAGACCACACAGAGCCTGTGGGCAGAGCAGAGTTCACACTCTGTCCTCAGAGTAATGGGGAGCCTAGAGAATTTTAAACACAGCCATGATCTGATCAGACCTGTAGCTCAGACAGAACACTCTGGAGACAGTGTGGAATGAGGCAACCTGGCCCTCCAAGAATCAAGGGCTAGGAAGTTATAAACAGGTTTGAAATAGCCGAGCTTCTCGGACTGGGCTCTGCACAGGTTTTCTAATGAGCTTGCTCTGTGCAAAACTGAAAGAGAGAAGGTTAAGTCACTCAACCAAAGTCTGACAGCTGGAACATGGAGACCTGTCCTTCAGATCCAAAGGGGGCCATATGCCCCGAAGTCTGCTGTTTCCCAGGGGAGTTTATTTCACCTGCTGGGCTATGTTCTCATCTGAAAAACTGAGAGCAAATTGGTAGCAGGAGCAACGGTTAAAAGCGATTTTCTTTGAAGCTGTGTGGTGTGGTCCCAGGAGGTGGGTAAGAAGGGGACCTCGGCCAGAGACCTGACTTTTCTCTTCCTCTTCGCTGCCAGCTCTTCAGCTACGTGGCCTATAGAGCCCGCAGTCGGGAAGACCTGATCGCTGGGATTGATGAGTTTCTGGATGAGGTAATCGTGCTCCCCCCTGGAGAATGGGACCCAAATATCCGAATCGAGCCCCCCAAGAAGGTGCCCTCTGCGGACACGAGGTAAATATGTGAATGGAGGGGTGGAGCGGGGGAAAGTGGTACAAAAAAAGCTTCAAGTCTGTCTGTTTCTTGTTTTGGGTTNGTGGCTGGTAGGGATTTACAAGGCACATTATTCACTAATTTGTGTCAGCAAATTTGTCTTCGCAGCAGATTCCTTATCTCAGGTTTCAAAGCCAGCCCTTCAGTGTCAGGCAGGAGCTGTCTTAGCCTGGCCCAGATGGTCTGTCAGAGCTGTGGCCTGGGCTCCGCCTATCCTCCCTACCTCCCCTGGACAAAGTGAGAGACTAAAGAGGGCTTTGATGAGCTGCCCTCACAATGAAGCCAATCCTTGGCTCTAAGGAACTGGAGGGAAATGGGAAAGGGTGGGGGCCCAGGCGGGGGGTGGTCACGGGCTCCCTGCCCAACAACTGCTGACCCTTTCCCATGTCCTGTGTTCATCCACAGCAAATACAACTGGGTTCAATGCTTCAGCCCTGCTGCCACCAAACATCAACTCTTCTCTGGTAAGTCCTTTCCCCTTACATCAGACATGTGAGAACTTTTGTTTGTGGGGAGAGTGAGAAAAGTTGGGAAACTGAGACCATCTTATGGCAGCCCAGGCTTGCAGAGTCAGCACCAGCTGCCCGTCAGGGTCACCTATGGAGCCTTGTCAGCGCACATTTTTATTTGATGTATATACTGTCAAAAATCCCATTTTAAAACATGCCTCATTCCATTAGATCTAAGTGCAAAAATATCACACACACACACACACACACACACAAACACACACATACACACACACACACACACACACACACCCCAAGGGGAGGTAGATGTGAGAAATGGTCTATAGGGCTGCACAAACAATGCTGTCAGCAAAGCTTCCCATCCATCTTTCTACCTTCTTCCTTGTCTTCCTACCTAGGACCCCTAATTCCCACCCAACAATGCCACTACCCAGCCCCAGAAAGTTTATTCATGCTCCCACCTCATTGAATCTGATTGGCTCTTTGTGCTCATGAGTCCCCTGGCCCCCAGGTCTGGCCTGCCTTTCCAATAATAATGAGTGGTGGCTCTCAGGAGCCGGCACCCTGCCTAAGTGACTCCAATGGTGGGAAGTCCAAAACCAGGTGAAGGGTAGCACCTGGTAGGCCCTGGGGGAGATTCTTAGACCCCGCATGTCCCCAGGGTTGCTCCTTCGGTTTCCCCCAAACAGGTAGCTGACTACTCGGTTGGCAATTTAACATAAGATTTTTCAAATATCTGATTTTGAGGAAGAATGGATTCAATCAGCACCTATGTCTGAATACTTATTACGTGCAAGGTGCTGTGTGTGCTTTGAGGGCTAAACAGACATCTAAGAAACAGACATGGCCCTGCCCTTAAACTTGCTTGTAATAAGCCTATGGAGACAAACCTGATAAGTAATGAACAGCAAAAGCAGAGCATGCCATGCATCAAATATGGCCAAATGTGTACTTCCAAGCTGGAGAGGAAAACCTCATGGAGAAACTGGAATGTGATCTGGTCTTGAAGACTGAGAAAGTTGGTTCTGTAGAGAGAAGTACATTCCAGGCCACGGAACCAGTGTAGACAGAAGGGCACAAGAGGAAAAGCACAAACCTGTTCCAGGACGGTGGCCAGGTATAGTGTGAGGGTGAGGATCACACAGGGAAACGACGAGAGACAAGCTGGGAGAGACGTTGGGCAAGACCAGTGGGGCGGTAGAGGCATGCTGCCCTACAGTGACTGAGGGACCCCCTGACATTCAGTAGATGGCTGGGACTCTCGCTTCATGTGGTTTTCTCCAACCCTGAGCTTTCTCACAGCATGGTTGTTTCAAGGTTCTAGGGGTGGGGAGAACAGATAATGCAAGGCCACTCGAGTTCTCAGCTCAGAACCTGCTCAAAGCCACTGCCTCCTCATTCTATTGGTCTATGTAGGCCCAGGGAGCCCAGATTCAAAGGGGTGGAGAAACAGACTTCACCTCTTGTTGGGAGGACCATCAAGCGTTACATTGCAAAGGAGCGTGGACACAGGGAGGCATGATTCACCGTTATATCAAACTACCACATTTCTCTTAATCCAAACATCTACTATAACTAGTGGCAAGCATCTGTTACATCATTATGTAGGTTTCTGAATATTTACACATTAATTTTTTAAAATATATCTTAATTTTATTNGCTAGAAGTTCCAAATCAAAGCCTCAGCAAGGCTGTGCTCCCTCTGAGATTCTGGGGAGAATCCTCCTTTGTGTCCTCCTGGCTTCTGGTAGTGCCATCACTCCTTGATGCTTCTTTACTTGCAGCTGCACCACTCCAATCTCTGCCTCTGACATCACATGGTATTCTCCTGTGTTTCCATTTTCATATGACATTTCCCTGTTCTTATGAGGACATCTGTCATATTGGGTTCAGGCCCATCCTAATGACCCCATCTTAACTTGATTATCTATGCAAAGACCCTATTTCCAAATAAGATCATATTCACAGGTGCCAGGGGTTCAGATTTCAATATATCTTTTGGGCAGACGCAGTGAATCTGTGCAATAATCTGGAATGTCTCTGCCTCCTAAATTTGGACCCATCTGTGTTTACCAAGCACAGGTGCCCTGCAGATTATCAGGGACGTGAGGAGGATGGCCATCTGTGGACCCCAGGATTTGCAGTCCCCATGGAATGTTAGGACATAGTCCCATCAGTCCTCCCCTCCCTTATCCCGGCTGTCAATGTCCACCCTTCCCAGTGGGAATGGCGCCAACCACAAACTTTCAGTCATGAGAGAATTCTTCCCCAATCTTAAACGTTCTGGTAGAAAGATCCCTGTCCCCATCCACTCCTAGTCAAGTTCCCTTCCTCGCCCCAGGCTCTGCAGGCTCCTGCCCCTGCACTGGTGTTTATGGTGAGAAAGCAGCCCTTGGGCCTGTCTTGAGCAGGTTATTCGGTGGCCTGTGTCTGGATGTCAAGAGGAAGCTGCCCTGGTTCCCAAGTGACTTCTATGATGGCTTCCACATTCAGTCCATCTCTGCCATCCTATTCATCTACCTCGGCTGCATCACCAACGCGATCACCTTTGGTGGGCTTCTGGGGGATGCCACTGACAATTACCAGGTGTGTGTATGAGCTGAGGTGTGCAAACCTCAGTAAAATCTGCTTCCACTGGGTGGCAGTAAGGCGCTTCGTCCCGTAATCCCAAAACCAAGGCTCGGGTTTCATTTACCATCCAGGTTCAAATCATTACTTTAAGTAACCCTTTACCCTTCAAAAAATTAATGACAAGCAACATTATTAAAAGATCTAAGGCTAAATCATGTTACTAAAGACCAAATTTAAGGATGATGTAAATAGACCAAACTCTCAAGGGGAATCATCTGCTTTATTTGATACTTTTCCCACTGATGCTTGGATGAACTTAATCAATTGAGTTAATTAATTGAGTTGTTAATTGTGGCCTTCTTCCCAAACTTTTTTTTAAAAAATCAACCTTAAATTCTTAGCTTGGAAAAAAAAAATTCTTAGCTTGGAGTTAAGACATTTTTAGAAAGATGGTAAACTGTTACTATGACAACGACACAGTCTTCCCTGAGGAAGACATCAGCTCAGCAGACACTAGCTTGAGACCCAAGCAAGGGTCTTCTCTGAAGGAGGCCTTTATAATTGAGATATAACAATTAGAAAGCTCAGAGCATTAAGGTAAAGACCCATTTTCCCGGATAAATTGAATGCCTATCTCCAGCCCACACCATTCTCCTGAGCTACAGGTCCAACATCCAGCTGCCTCCTGGGCATGTCCATATAGTTGCCCCTGGGGATTCCCCCAGCTCACAGGGCCTGCATTCCATCTATTATCTTCCCTCCAGACCTGCTGTTCCACCAGCACAGCGAATGACACCATGGTTCACCCAGCTATCCACAGATAGAATCCAGCCTCTCAGGCCACCCTCATGATGTGGTCCTACTTGTCTCTCACGCCTCATCTTCCAGGGTTCCCTTTCTCAGATTCCTGTCCTCCACTCATTCTGCATTCTGTTTCCCATCAATGCTGATCATGTTTCAGTTCTTCAGAGACTTGCTCCCTTTCACGCCCCGCCTTTGTAAACACTGTTCCCTCTTCCTGGGACACTCTCATCACTCCACTTACCCTCTTCTCCTTGTCAATTCCCTGCTCAATTCTTGGGTCTCAGCTTCCACATATCTACCTCTTGGGAGGCCTTCTTGACCACCTTTTCACTCCTACTGTGTGCTCCTATAGCACCCTGACCTTATCTCAGCTTATCGCCCTCCTTGGCAGTGGTTCTCAACAAGTGGCAGTTTTGAGCACCCAAGAAACATTGGGCAATATCTACAGACAGTTTGAGTTGTCAAAACCGGGAGGAGATGTTTGAATGACTAAATGATTACACAGATGAATGGGCAGTCCTCTAGTAGAAGAATGGGCACGGGGACAAGAAGAACCATTGGCAGCCCTGTTTTCAGGGCCTTAGGTTGCCAAAAGGAAGTCACATATGACATTTATCCAAGTGGAATTGGAAAGAGTGATGCTGGTGATTATGGAGGTTGTGGAGTAAGTGATGGAGATAATTTGGGGAGGAGAGGGCCTGGAATAAAGGATGAGCACTGTGGCCTGGGCCCCTGGCAGATAGCTGCGCCCCCTTCTCCTGTGTCCGTGGCCCCTCACCCTCCTCATGCCCCCAGGGAGTGATGGAGAGCTTCCTCGGCACTGCCATGGCTGGCTCCTTGTTCTGCCTCTTCTCGGGACAGCCTCTCATCATCCTCAGCAGCACAGGGCCCATCCTCATCTTCGAGAAGCTCCTCTTCGACTTTAGCAAGTAGGTGCCCCTTGGTGGAGTTTACCAAGGTCGGGTGGGAGAATAACCCCAAAGGGGAGGCATGGGGGAGGAGATACCAAAGCTGGTCTTTACCTGTGTGAAGGACTACCAGGTGGCCCCTGCTGACCCCCTCCAGCTTCCTGCCTAACAGCCATCTTAGTGCAAATTAGCATACCTGATAGGGAGATATCCAGGCAAGATGAGAAGAGAAAACCCATACCACTCTACTTGTGAGCAATTATGACTTGGAAGTCAGTGCAGTGTGTGAAAAGTCTTGAGCTGGAGGTCGGAAAGCTACGCTGTAACCAGGGCAGCTCCTATCACCACTCCTGGCTCAGATGCCTCATCTCCAACATGAGGCTATTTCTAAGGCCCGCCCCAGCTCTGTCAGTCTGGAATTCCTTGTTTTTTCATTCACTCTTGGTGTTTGTTCCAAATTATGAAAACTGAGATGTCCTAGCACCTACCTGCCACCCCCATGAGATTCTTTCCCAGAATTCTCAAGGCCCAGACAACCCCACCCAGGAATTGTCCCAGTCCCCAGTCCCCAGTCCTCTTGCAGTTTCTGGGAGACCATCTCTGTCACAGGAGAGGCAGATGAGCCACTCAGAGTGGGTCTGGGGAGCCAAGCACAGCCCAGAGCCCTAAGCTGGAGGCCCCCCCACTTTTCTCTGCCTTCCAGAGGCAACGGCCTGGACTACATGGAGTTCCGCCTCTGGATTGGCCTACACTCAGCCATCCAGTGCCTTATCCTGGTAGCCACTGATGCCAGCTTTATCATCAAGTATATTACCCGCTTCACCGAGGAGGGTTTCTCCACCCTCATCAGCTTCATCTTCATCTACGATGCCATCAAGAAGATGATCGGTGCCTTCAAGTACTACCCCATCAACATGGACTTTAAGCCCGACTTCATCACCACCTACAAATGCGAGTGCGTTGCTCCGGACACAGGTGACCAGCAACCTCAGTGGTGCCCTCGGCCCCCACCCACCCACCCCTCTGCATTACAGCTCTCTACTCAAATGCAAGAGGCTGAGCCTGCTTGGGAAGACACCTACTGTCCCAAGGGAGCAAATGCAGGAGCTTAGACCCAGTGTTTGGAAGAAAGCCAAGGGGACAGTAGCTCTGACGGGGGTCATGATACCAGAGCCCAGGGTTGTAATCAGGAGTGATCAGGAACACCCCGAGAAGGGAAGAGGCCTGCTTTGCCTCTGTGTGGCACTGATGGGGAGGCCATACCTGTCAGGAATGCTGCCCAGGTTCCTGCTCTAGGCCAGAGGTAGACCTGATGAGGCCTAAAACCCCTCCCAGCTTCATGAGAGCATGATACCATGAGATCCCCCTGACATCGCTCCCAGTGTGTAATGTGAGACTGTACCAGAGGGATGAACATCCTTACAGATGGGGACACGTCAGAGTGTAGGGCAGGTCAGGGTGAGGCAAGGCCTGGCAACCATGTCATCTGAAGGACAGTTGGAGAGCCTGGAGTGATTCAGCACCTTGGAGAGGTGTGACAGGAATGTCATGTTACAGGGGGGCCAGGTTCACCCTGTGTAACTACAGGACGCAGAACAAGGAACGAGGAGCAGACGCTCTAGGGAACCAGCTGCTGGCTGAACTCAGGGAAGAACTTAGAGTGGTGGGAACCGCCACCCTGAGAGTATTGGCCCTCTTGGGTGGTCACAAGTTACTTGGACATTCCCTAGCTGTCCATCTGCCAAGGGTATTATAAGAAAGATCCCTGCACTGGACAGGAGGCTGCATCAACTAACTGGTCAACCTGATAATACTCAGTGCCACTCCTATGGTTCCTTTCTGACCAGAAAAATTGTAAAGTTAGGGCTTCCCATAGTCTGAACCCCTGGCCTCCTTCACAATCATAATTATGCTCCAAAATGCCTTCAGTGGGATGTGCCCAGAGTGCCCAGAATGCCACAGAGCAGGGGCCAGAGACCCATTCATGTATCTCTGAAGACCACCAGGCTAAGACCACAGAGAGCTAACTGAGGTCCAGAGGCCACCCAAGGTCACACTGAACCTTGGCTTTCACGGCTATAAAAGAGGGACATCAACACTCTACCAGTCTCATGGAAGTCTTGTGAGGTTTGCAAATTGGGTTGGAGGAAAGAAATGGATATTGTGTTGTTCAGCCTCTGAATAATACTATAGATTAAAAAATTGATCATAAGTCCATAAAAAATATTTGCTGCACGATTACTGTGCACTCTACTTTAGACGAGGCCTTGTGGAGATAAAGATGTCCTGACCTCAGGGAGGGTATTTCTGGCTGTATCCTCTCTCCCTGCATCACTGAACTGATTTTGTAAAGAAATCTAGACTTAATTTTTTTCTTTCATTTTTCTCTATCATTAATTTTGAGTCATTTCATTAAACTCCAGTGATGGGTGAAGCTGTCCTTTTTCCTGAACTGGAACATGTTGCTTGCCCAGGGGATCAAGGAGATCTTATCTGCAGGACCTTTTTGTTCTGCCCTACAGCGAATCCTGCCTCTGCAGGCTGGGCCCCATCAGGGCACTCCTGTTTGCTGCTTGTGCCCTCTGGACTGTGGATTCATTGCACAGAACACAAATATTCCCACAAACAAAGCTTCTGAAAGTACACGTAATTGCTCTCTTTTAGAAACGGTCCAAATTCTGGGGTCATGTGTAGAGCTTTGGTCAGTCTGAACATCATGTGTCCACCAAATCGTGTGAGAAACCAAATCAAGGGGCACCCTAGAAACAGGCATATAGGAGCCTTAAGACAGGATTTGAGGGGCAAAAAGATATCCACTTGTCTCCAAATGGCATCCCCTCTGACCTTGCCCAGGTGCCTGATGTCACCTCGTCACTTTGGATCATGTTATCGCCATGGTTCTGAAAGTGTGGCCCCCAGCAGCATCAGGACCATCTAGGAACTTGTTAGAAATGCAAATTCTTGGGCCCCATCAGACCTGCTGGGTCAGAAAGTCTGGGGTAGGGCCAGCTGTATATTAACAAGCCTTCCAGGCGATTCTGATGCATTCTCAAGTTTGAGAACCACTGCTCTGTTGAGCGACTAGTTAGTAATACTGAGCCGTTATTAACCACTAATCCTAGTAAGATTGGATTTTCACTTTCTTCACAGAGAATAAAGGAACTGGAACCAGGACAAGTTAGTTTTGATTAGAATATAAAAAGGAAAGTTCTAGACCTTTAGGAGACTGGGGATGGGGAACTAAACGGGGAGGGTTTCTTTCCCAGCCGCTGGGCCTCGTGCTTATGAATTGTCCCATATTCCTAGTTTTACTGCAAAACCCAGTCTGATTGGCACACTAGCCCTCATTGCCAGTCTTCATCATAAGAGCGTGTTCGGGGGCATTCTCTCTCTGTCAGTTTAATCTTATTTCCATTGTAACTGATTTGTATTTTATTTATGGATGCTGCACACACTGACTTGGCTGCTTTCAATCCCAAGTGAGTACCATTTATAAACACTAGAATTTCAAAATATTTGATACTTGAACACTCTGGAATTTTCAATGTCGATTTTCTTCCTTCTTCATTTCAAAGTCACTTTCAGATAAATCCTACAAAGTTCTCCATATAGAAGAATGGCTAAGCCTAAGCAAAAGACATAAAAGAAATGTTTAGTGTGACAACTTTGGCAGTGGAAAGGCATCTGAGCTCGCCAGGCTCAAGCGTCAGCTGGAAGTCCTCTAGCATTTGTGTGGGTAGCCCTGAGTCAGCCTGTTCGCCCACCTTCTCTGCTCCGTTGTTAACTGTGCATGTGCATCACGTTCTCTTGGTCAGTGGTGTGAGGAAAGGCAGCCAATGTCCCCGATTTCTATGAAGTGAAGCTTTCTTCAGAATAATCCTAACAAACTTCTGGATTGGAGAGCTCCCAGGAGTATTCTGACCTAGGTCAAGGCTGAACTCCTTAGCCACTCACAGCTCAGCTGTCCCAGAAGTGGACAACATAGAGGACACCAGATGACAGCTTGTTGGAGACAGAAGGGAGCTTCAAGAATAGCCCCTTCTTTCTTCTGGGTTCCTAACCACAGTCAGCAGGAGCTAAATGGGGTTTGCAGTGCATTTCAGATATATTGCTAGCAAACTTGGCTGCCAGGCCTCCTCCTTTCCTCCCAGACCTCCTGCAGAGGAGCTGCCCAGTAGGCCTTCACTTGGAGGAGGAAGGCAAGGAGGGCCTGGCCCTTCTCCTCCACCCATGCAATGCAGGAGCAAGAGGGAGGGAAACAGAGCCCCCCCCCAAAACCTGCCTTTATAATGAATGAACGTATCCTGAAGGGAGTCACAGTTCCTGTCAACTCTCCTCATGGCCCCTGATGGGAACCCTCATATGTTCCACTTAGAGTTAGGGAGACGGAGGGTGGGACCCAAATTTAATTTTCTTCACCTTGCACTCAAGGGGCAGATTAGAGAAGATAATATCAAAGCCAGTGAGTTCTTAAAGTCCCAGCTGACCTAAAAAAAAAAATCTCACATCTGGACAGGGCAGGAGAGAAGGGAAGTATGTGTGGAGGGGAGCAGGGAAGGACACTCGCCGTGTGGAGCTGGGAGGTGTCTCGGCTCTGGGCCAGCCTGCCTGGGATGAATCATGGCTCCTCCAAGTATGTGCTGTGTAACCTTGGGCAATGATCAGGTTACTTAACCTCTCTGGGCCTCAGTTACCTCAGCTTTAAAAATGGGGAGACTTTTTGCAGATTTAGGAACTTAGCAAGCTGTTACGTGTAAGGATTTGGCATAGTGCATGGCATAGAGTAAGTTCTTTGAAAATGTTTAAGAGCACAGACATGGGTCCAGTGGCTGGTAGGGATTTACAAGGCACATTATTCACTAATTTGTGTCAGCAAATTTGTCTTCGCAGCAGATTCCTTATCTCAGGTTTCAAAGCCAG
>NW_017731903.1:476024-478919 GCF_001890085.2 Hipposideros armiger | reverse complement strand
TTCAAATATGTAAAACAATATCACATTTCATTTAGGGGTATATACATTTTTAGTAAAAGTCTAAAGACATTCATGGGAATAATAAACTCCAAGTTCAGACCAGTGGGTCTCTAGAGAGCAGGGACAGGGGTGACACTAGATGACAGAAGAGTCATCAACTAAACAGGCACATTGTTATTTCTTCAGGTGGGGGGGGGACTTCACAACTGTTCATTGTATCCGTCTTTATGCTAGGGTGGACCATGTGAAGTTGCCTGCAATAAATCCTCACTTAATGTCATGGATAAGTTCTTGGAAACTGTAATTTTAAGCAAAATGACATATAACAAAAACAATTTCACCACAGGCTAACTGATAGAAACAAGAGTTAAGTTCCTAAAGCATATTTCTGGTCACAAAACATCACCAAATTTCTAAATAAAGAACCGAAACACATAATATTACACACTGAAATAAATGTGCAATATTTATGTATACATACATTTAATAAGAACAAGTAAGATAATTCTTTTCCAATGGGCTTATTCCAGTTCAGGGTGGCAGGTGGGACCCATTCTGGACAGGATGCCCTTCCGTCTCAGGGCACATCACACCCCCCCACTCATTCCGTCTCAGGGCACCTCACACACCCCCACTCACTCAGACTGGGACAATGTAGACATGGCAATTCACCTCATGTGCACATCTTTGGGGTGTGAGAGGGAACCGGAGTCCCTGGAGAAAACCCATGCAGACTTGGGGAGAAGAGCCAACTCCCCACAGACAGTAGCCCCAGCCTGGAATTGATTTTTTTTGTTTTTGTCATCAACATTATAAGCAAAACAACCTTGAATGAAATGACGTTATTTGAGGATGTGTTGTATATTTGACTGTTTTGACCTACAAAAAATAGCAAATTATATGGGTTAACTTAATAACATTTTGGTCTGGATGCTGAGAACATGGTAGGAAAGCAAGTGTAAACCTGGCACACCGCTTGGTTCTGCAGTGACCTATGTTTTATACGATCCTAATAATATAAAGTTGTTACTGATTTTCGACTTTTAGAATCAACTTATAGATAAAACACAAAAGACATGTTTACAGAAGAGACAATGAGTGTTCTCAGCTTTGACAGTGTAAAGATCAAAGTGGAGCAGACACAGAAGGGAAGGGGTTGGGGGAGGAGAATGGTGGTGGGAAGGATGGGGCAGTGCACCTGGCCTCCCACGATGGACACTCAGAGATACCTGCAAAAGCTAGCGGAAAGAGAGATTTGATTCTATAACTTGAAAGAGCAACGGAAACCCATAGAAGGAATCCAACAGTAACCCTCAAAGATTGGGAATGATTGAAAGGGCAGGGAGCAACAGTGCAAGTAAGCTAAATCCTTATCAATAGATAATGCCTTAAATTAGTAAGTCAAAATATCAAAGTATAGCATATTCATTAATGACATGGAGGAAACCACCAGAACAACTAAAACCAAGTAGACATATGGGAGTGTCCAGAAGGGGGACTGGACTGAGAAAAGGTGAGGGGGACTTTGCTTTTTATATTATGTGGGGTTTTAATTGATTCCATAAGTTAATACCACTTTGAAAGGGGAGTAAGAGGTACAGGGGGCGAATTCATTGTGCCTTAAACTCCCCCCCCCCGCCCTTTCTAACTTCTTTCCCTGTTGTTCTCTGGAAACTGCTGTCTTTTTTTTTTTTAGCTGAGCCATCCTGCCACCTGTTGGCAGCTCAGCGGCAACTCAGCTCGGGCTGGACTCGAACCGCTGTTGCTCAGAGCTCNCTCCAATATGTGAAGAGGTGTGCATAGGGGAAGGGAAGGCGGGAGTAAATGTGAGACACTCCAGGAAGGAGGTGCTGACAGGACCCATGGTTGATTGACTGAGCTGCGAGCCAGGCCTGCTGAGGGAGAGGGCATCCCACCTTCTGTGCTTTTCCTCTGTGCTAACACAGCAGTGCATCCTAGAATACAACTAAGAGACACATGTCAGCTCCTGATTTTCCCAGGGAGCCTCCTGTTGTTCATTCCTTAAAGCAACCTGTCCCCCAAAATATCATTCTGTTGCTGGGCACCATGGGGCAGGAGGGCTGGGGTCCGTTGGAGAACAGGAGGGGCTGCCTGAGGACTGCAGGGGGAAGACACAGTTGACCCCCCAGGAAGGCCCTGACCCTTTCTCTCCTGTGCTTGGTCTCCAAGTACAACCCCCTTAACCTCACAGAGCTGGACTGGTCCCTGCTGAGCAAGAAAGAGTGTCTGAACTATGGTGGGCGCCTACTCGGGAATTCCTGCCAGTTCATCCCAGATCTGGCACTCATGTCCTTCATCCTTTTCTTCGGGACATACTCCATGACCTTGACCCTGAAAAAGTTCAAATTCAGCCGTTATTTCCCTACGAAGGTAAGTTTATCCTGCAGTTAAGAGGGTACTTATAGTATACTAAGACCATTCACAAGATCCCCCTGAGAGGATTCTGACCCACTTACAGGATGGACACCATATCAGCACTCACTTACTAAGGTTTTTTAAATTAAGAGCACAGACTTGGAATCAAAGAGAACTGGCTTCCCTTGTTGTCAAGTACCCTTGATGACACTTGATATTGTCATACTTTTATCTTTAGTCTTTCTGTGTTTTTAAAGTTTTCATTTCCCTGATGACTAATGAAGTTGAAAATTTTATTAAGTGTTTATTGGTCATAATGCCATTTGACTTTTTTCTTGGAAGTGCCTATTTAAATCTCTCACACATTTTCTGCTGGGTTGTCTGACTTTTTCTTTCTGATTTGCAAGAAGAGTTCTTTATATATTCTGGATAGAAACCTTTTTGTGATCAAATGTGTTGCCAATATCTTTTCCAAGTCTGTGGGATTGACCTTTTTCTTTTCTTTTCTTTCTTTTTTTT
>NW_017731903.1:463480-472644 GCF_001890085.2 Hipposideros armiger | reverse complement strand
AGCGGCAACTCAGCTCGGGCTGGACTCGAACCGCTGTTGCTCAGAGCTCAAACCCTTGAGCGAGCTCTTAACCAACTGAGCCACTCGGCCGGCCCTTGCTATCTTTTTAAGAGACCGAGAAAAAGTGGTAGGGTAGCCAGTGGTATGGAAGGGATGTTGGATGAGCGAGAGGGAGATCAGGTCCAGAGCCTGGCCTAGGATTGGCCTCCTGAGACAGAGGAGCAAGAGGCGAAGGACTCTTAGTGGACAAAAGACCTGAGAGTAGCCAGGGGCCCCCAGCAGAGTTGGGAGCCTCCCCGTACCCAGCCTGGGTGGCAGTACAATGATCTGTCACACATTTTTAGGAGCTAAGATTTCCTTCAAACTTCAGCCTTTGCCCTCACCACCCCTGACGGGTGACCCAGTTCAGTCAGTCATACCAGAAAATATCATCAGTGATGGCTGCCATGACACGTGCATTGTAACAATTCCCACTTTTGACTATTACATACCAATCCCTTGGAATGCATCATAGCTCACTTATGCCTATGAAGTACGTGCTATCGCTGTCTCCATTTTACAGATGAGAAAACCAAGGTTCCGAGAGATGACATGCTTCCCCAAGATCACATAGCAAGCAAGGGCAGAGCAGGGATGTGAGCTGAGGTCAGCTGACTTCAGAGCCCAAGCTGTTTCTTAACCGTTCTCCTCTTTACTGCCTGAGAACCGGTCCACCTGCACTTGGGCGGATGCTCTGCTCACTTGCTCATCTTTCCGCAGGTCCGGGCCCTGGTAGCTGACTTTTCCATCGTCTTCTCCATCCTGCTGTTCTGTGGAATTGACGCCTGTTTCGGGCTGGAAACCCCCAAACTGCACGTGCCCAGTGTCATCAAGGTTTGCTCTGCACACTAGCTCTGCCTGCCCACCAGCTGCAGATCTTTTCCCTTCTGAACTGATCACTTTCACATACCCTTAGCCAAGTGACCATGTGGGTTCTCTGTGCTCGCTCCACCCTTCCTGTGTAGAACAGCCCCCCAGGGGGCCATCCTTTGAGGTGGTGAATTGGGGACATATTCACAATGAAATCCCACTGTGTAGCCATGGGGTGGGGAAGGTGCTGGAATCTAGCTGAAGCCCCTTAATTTCCACTTGAGGGTCTACAATTCCTTGGCTCCTGGCAGTATGAAAGCTGGGCCACCTGGGTTCTGTTGAAAATGATCACTTAGCACAGTGATTCTCAAAGTGTGGTCCCCAGACCAGCATCATACCATCACCTGGGAACTTGTTGGAAATGCAAATTCCCAGCTCCATCCCAGACCTATGGAACCAGAAGCACCGGGTGGGTGGGTAGAGTAGGGGGCAGCGCTCTCCTTAACAAGACCTTCAGGGGGTCTGGGGCTTGCTTAAGTTTGAGAACCACTGCTTCACAAATTCCCCATTAGTCCAGACTTGGAGCCATTTGCTTGTAGCTAGGCTCCAGCCCAGCTCCCTCACAAGGAGCACCCCCATCTCCACTGGGCTCGGAGGTACAGGCTCTAGAACTGGCCCTCCCTGCCTTTTGAGGGCTTGACCTTCCAAATATTACTTCAGGGTTCTCCTAAGGAGCTTAAACACATCTCATAAAACTGGTGTTGGCCTTGAAAATTAAAGTGCCTCTTTCTCTTGAAAAAAAAAGAAAAAAGATGAACTTCAGCCCAGCTCCTGTACAGATAATCCCTTATTCTTAATATGCAAGTCTGAATTGATGTTCGGTGTTTTACAAAGGATTCTATAATGCTCCCCAGACAGGTGACTCAGAGGAAAGACAGAAGCACCAGGCTCTGGGCCTATCAAATTCTTTATTCTTGCCTGCTGGGCCTCATTTCTGCTTCTTGTTAGTTTGCAATTATGTAGTGACCCCAAGCTCCCTCCAGATGCCCGATGCACCACCCTGTTTTCCAAGCAATCCCAGGCCGCTGCCACAAATGATCTCAGTTCTGCAGACGTTGCCCCCTGGCCAAGTCTGTCAGCCTTGGGGTCTCTTTGTTCTAAAGTTGCAAGTGCCAATGTCTTCAAGGGAAAGGATTGCATTTGAAGAGTACCCCAGTTGGGGGGAAGGCAGGAAGGTGGGAGAGTTGGGCCCTGGGCAGCATGTGCACTGGGACAAGGGAGGGAGGAAAGGGCCCTCTCTGTTTGCTCCACTCAGCCCACGCGGCCAGACCGAGGCTGGTTCGTGGCCCCCTTCGGGAAGAACCCATGGTGGGTATACCTGGCGAGCATCCTGCCCGCCCTGCTGGTGACCATTCTGATCTTCATGGACCAGCAGATCACAGCCGTCATTGTCAACCGGAAGGAGAACAAGCTGAAGGTAAGGCTGGTACTAGGAGCAGGGGTACAACCGCGTTCCCCTCACAAAGTCAGAAGGAATAAAAAAGCGATCAAAATTAGGGGCCATTTGTAAAGCAAAATATAAGTCCAGAAGACTGAAGTTCTGGTGTGTCTGGGGAAATGTGATTTCCAGTTGCTGTAAGGCCACCAGGGCCAGGGTGACTTGATCCAAGGACCAGGACCAAACCCAGGGTGAGCCACTGGGCACCTTGTTTCTCCTAAAGAGACCCTTCAGCTCTGTGCCTCCTGACAGTGAACTTGGGAGTCTGAGCAGATCCTAATAGGGGGATTTTGACCCAGAACCATGAGGCAGAGGCATCCTTAGCCCTCCTGGTCCCTGCAACTCCCCACTCTGCCTCTGAGTCTGAGCAGATTCAAGCCACCCTCTCCCCCATCCCATTCTGGACCACTCGAGACTTGGTCTAGGGCCTGCCCCAGCCAGGCCCCTCATTCAGAAGCTGCAGATATATTGTGGCCACAGGTAGGAGTCCTTCTTCCCAAGGACCCAAGCCCAGGGCCTCTCTAAGCCTGAACTCCCCTCTCCTCCTGCCTGTGTTTCTACCCTGGCTCACCAAACCCTGGGGTTGGTGAGGCCTGAGCGCCTCAAGGTGACGGCCCCCTCAGAGTACTCTCTCTGGAAGGCAAAGAGGAGCCCTTGAATCATGTTCCACAAAATGGCTGCTTTGGGGGAGATTTTTGTCTAACCTACCCCACCCCAACAGATGGTCAGCAACAGGCTTCTAGACAGCTTCTCCTCTCCTGCTGCCCCCTGCAGAAGGCTGCTGGCTACCACCTGGACCTGTTCTGGGTGGGCATCCTTATGGCCCTGTGCTCCTTCATGGGGCTCCCCTGGTATGTGGCCGCCACTGTCATCTCCATTGCCCACATCGACAGCCTCAAGATGGAAACAGAAACCAGCGCCCCTGGGGAGCAGCCCCAGTTCCTGGGGGTCAGGTAGGTGGGGGTCCGGGGCCTGGAGACCACCTGAGCAGGAGTGGTCAGGTTGAGGGAGGGAAAGCAGGTTTTCTTATAATCAAGGTATTTGGGTGAAAGGGTCCCTGCTCTGACAGCCTGGGAACCACATGGATAGGAGTGATATTCCAGAAGCGAGGGAGGAGAGGGATGAAAATTCAGTTTTGAGCGGTGCGCTTTTTTTCCTAAAAGGTTCTAAGCAGAGCACCGCCTTGGCCCAAATACATACTCTCACCTCTCACCCATATAGGCCGCTCAAGAGCCCCACTTGCCACTTCTGACCTGTCCCTTTGTCTCCTCTTCAAGAAGCTCTGCCCCTACTGTCCCCCAAATCCTTCCTGTGGGTTTCGGTCCTGCTCAATCTCCATTCCTCCAGAAAGCCTTCCAGGAACACTCGCACCCCTGGCTGGTGGCCCATGGCCTGTCACCTCTGTTCCTTCACTTGCGCCTCCTCTCATGCGCCATATCATGTCGCTGACCTGTTTCAGACAGAGAAGCACATCTTTCACTTCTTATGGCTTCCGAGATGAGCCCACACCAGACACTGGCATTCTCAAGCGTGGTTGTCCTAAGAGCTTCTCCCCACTCCCCACTACCTCGGGAGACCTGGGCTGCCCAGCCTGCCCCAGGCGAGACTTCTCTAGTCAGGGCAGGGTCCCCTCCCAGGCCCCTGAGCCCCAGATGGCTCTGTCCTTGAGCGATCTGTTCAGAGTCCCTAGCTGCCACCTGCGCACATTGTGCCTGGGCCTGGGCATGCAGGGAAACCCACCCATCGTACCTGCTCTGCCAGCAGCCAGGCCCCCTTCTGAATCCTCACTAGTCGTGCCCTACAAACATGGGAACTTATTATAATCAAAGGGCAGGGATAATAAGCACTTTATATCCCATTTCACCCTCAGAACAGCCCACTCTCCAGGTAGGTGCCATTATCTCTCTTCTACTGAAGTAAAGACTTTTAGGGCTTTGCCTGCTGCCACACCCACATTGATCTGGCTCAAGCACCCCTGCTATTAGCCACTGCAGTGGACAACCTCCCAAACACCCCTACAAAACGCCCTCACCTCTGTCAGGGCTCCCTCCCTTCCCATGTGCCTGTCAGCTGAGCCTCAGACAACCGACTTACTCTCTGGAATGGGGGAGCGAGGCAGAGGCCAGGGTCTTGGACACAACCTTCAGGTGCCCACAGAGGGCTGGAGGCTGGAATGGTCATAGAGCATCTCACAGCCCACCCTGACTGTGTGCTCTTCTCTGCCAGGGAACAGAGAGTGACCGGCACCATCGTCTTCATCCTGACCGGGATCTCCGTCTTCCTGGCTCCCATCCTGAAGGTGAGGCACTGTGCCCTCCCCCAGGTCCCCATCACCTGAGAAAGCACTGGCCTGAGGCCTCAGAGGTGGGGAGAGGTTCCCCACGTGGCCTCTGCAAAGGCAGGATCCTATTAGGCTAAAGAGATGTTTCATTATCGTCATTGTTTTCTAGAATATTGCACCATTTATTATCAACAGCAGGCAGTCCTACTTCTGCTCTTTCCACCCCTCCCAGGGTCCACCCTCACCTTTCTGGGAAGGAAACACTCTTCCCTCAGAAAGTTCTGCCAAGCTCCATGTTTGTGTAGGAGCGGCCTGAGCTCCCTGAGCTGGTTGCGTTTCCACACTGTTGTGTTTATGGCTCGCTAGCGGCCTCCTTGCTCACCCATTTTCTGAAGCTTAAACCTTGCAGTGGAGAAGCTTCTGTGAGCGTTCTGGAGGCCTGTTTTCTGCTTCTCTATCTTGCATGTCTTGGGCTTGTAAGTGACTTTTTCCCACCGTCTGAAGCTCCTCTTGCTCATATCCCTCCAGACCAGCTGAAAGAGATGAAATCAAATGGGAGTACCTTTGGGGCATGGGTCCCCAGAAAGGTCCCTCTCTGTTCAGGTTTCTCCCACTCTGCATTCCAGTCACTCCCCTGTTGTATTATGTGTTTGCTGACATAACAAAATACCACAGACTGTGTGGCTTCAACAACAGACACTTATGTTCGTTCTCATAGCCCTGGAGGCTAGAAGTCCAAGGTCATAGTGTTAGCAGGTTTGGTTTCTTCTGAGGCCGTTCTCTTTGGCTTGTGGATGGCTACCTTCTCCCTGTGTCCTCATGGTCTTTCCTCTGTGTGCACACATCTGTGTCCTAACCCCTTCTTCTTCCAAGGACACCAGTCATATTGGATTAGAGCCCGCCCGTATAACCGCATTTAACCTTACCTCTTTTAAAGAACCTGTCTCCAAAGTCAGTCACATTCTGAGGTACAGAGGGTTAGGACATCAACATATGAATTTGAGGGGACACAATTCAGTCCATAACGCCCATCACTGGCTCTTTTCCCATAATCAATGCCTACAAAGACTGTCCTTTCTTGAATTAATCTTAGTTATAGTTGCCCCAATCTTTTGCAGATATTTTCTCCTTTTGAATATCTCAAAACAATTCATTCAGGGATGACATTGTAAAAAACAAAGACTGAAGAACCATGATGTTCATTGATTCATTTGCAGTGGAAAATATTTCTAGCTTGGAACTGGTGTTGGGCACACCCACACAGTAGGTTTGAGGCTGGATATTTTTTAAGGGATGTTCCCATTGTGCAGGAAACAGATTACATACAGGTGGTCAGACATTTTGTTTATTTTTGTTTATGAAATGTTTATTAAATAAACATGAAATGTTTATTTAAATGGCCAGAGAATATTTAATTTTGTAGAGAAAGTTACAAAGAATCATTGTATATGTCAATTCTGATGGTGTTTAACAGAAAGCATTTGCCTAAAAAAGCTGAAATTTAAGACCATCCTACTTTAGGGGCCCAAAGTCCCTGCAAACCCTGTGATGGCTGGCAATGTCCATGTCCCCGAGAGAGAGCTCAGGCAATCCCAGGCATGCTGCCCTGGCTGTTGGGTATGTTCGGGGAGTTAGTCTTTTAACATCAGCTCTTATTAGTATCTGAATAGAACACAAAGCAGTCAGAAAATTCCGCTACAGTTTTCCTCCTTTTGTTCCATTTACAGTGTGCTCAATTATCTTATGGATGCATTTATTATATTATGAGGCTTTTGTACTCATATGTTTGACGACATGTCTGATTTTAGTAAATTTTTGTTTGGCCACTAATATTGTCTATTTTCTGAATTTAAATAGCATGCCCACGAAGTATACTTAAAATAATTGAAATGAAAGTAGTTCTGTGCATGAGACTTGACATTGCCGAAGGCTTTGAGGGTCATCCTTTAAATGATGTATAGTCACAATGCTCATTTTTGGATGATATGTGATAGTTTTCTATTTTAAGCAGTAATGGAAACTTTTTTTTCTGCTGCACTTCTTGGCTCAAATGTTGTAACTTTTCCAAGTTGTGGACTGTATTTCTGCATTAACTTATGTACCTTATAAAAATAAATGGGCCCTATTAATAGGGTAAGATGCCAGATATGGAGAGATGTTAATTATTACTCTTGCCATCTTGGAAAACTTTCCATGGGTCCACATAGCTCCAAATTCTCTAATATGGTCTTTGCATTTAATCACAAAAGGATTTGAAAAATCCTGCCCATGTTCTTTTTCAATAAAAGTGGAAAAAAATATAATACTTTATTTAACCATCAATTAATCTGTCGAACAAACTCAAAAAAGAATCTGAAGCCTTTTACTAGAAATAAATGATAAAGGTTTATTCAAGGTTCTGGAGTCTACAATATGGGAACACAGCTAGGCAAAACCCCAAAAGTGTTCCAAAGAAGAAAGTAAGGTTAAAAGCTCTTATAGTAAAAAGTACATTCCTGAGAATTATCAGTCCTGCATTCTTAGCCCTAGGATTGTTCCAGGATGGTTATCAGTCAGATGTCAGGCAGTCAGGATGATGGATGCCAGATGGTCCAGAGATAGGTGTCAGGAGGTCTGGTCACATCCAGTGGTCTGGATAATGGCTACCAGGTGGATGTATATATAGGTGAGTCATTCAGGGGGGTAATTAGAGGGTTACCTGGATGTCCAGATGTATATCCAGGCATTGACGCAGAACCAGAAAGTTCAAAAAAAGTTTAAATTCCAGGCTAGTTAGAACAAGAATGAAGTCTTTCCTCATACCTCCACTTTCATAATGTTAATTATTTTAGCAGCTTGGTTAAAATGACTCCATTTCCTCCACTATCTTCACTCTTACCTCAATCTTTTTGGTAGATTTTATAACAGAGAAGACCCGTACAGATTTTTCTTGATCATAAGATTTTGGATTCTGATTTAATTATACCATGGTACATACCTTTTTATAAAGATAGGCTTTCAGGGGAAGCGAACAACTTTACATACACCTCTTCAGAGACAATTCTACTCAAGACTGCTCCTGGGAACAAGAGATCAAGAGTATCTTTGGGGCAAACCTTCCCCATCACAACCCAACTATTATCCTGTTCAAATCGCTTCCATTTTAAACAAGCAAAATAAAACCATTTCTAATAACAACAACAAAAAGACAGGCTTCAAATTGTTAGTTTAGTGATTGACACATTATCACTAGCTGACACCCATACTAAATACTAGATTGAATTTAGGTCAAGGAAGAGATATTTGGCATAGCCAGTTCAAGAAAAATATAACTTAATACAAATCTGACGTCTTAGATTTAATCCCAGTATTTATTTCCAATCAAGAACATTTTCTATAAAGCTTGTTTAACTTTTGGCAATTGTAAGCTTGCCCAAATTAGGTATAGCTGAATATTAGATTCAGAGAACTTACATTGGAGAGCTGTCTACCTAAGACCATACTTTAGTTGAAAGCTTTAGTTCTTGTTTATGTAGCCAACAGAGGAGAGATCCCTCTGATGCTACAAATTTTAGAGGGTGCTAATTAGACCCTAATTACTAGCGTTTCTATTATTGTTTCTATATAAGTTACTAACTATACCTGTCTTTGTACCAATTCCTCCAGTAGAGTTCTGTTCTAGGGCTTCTCAAATGTTAATGTGTATATAATCACCTGGAATCTTGTTAAAAAAAGATACTGATTCAATAAATTTGGGTGGGACCCCAAACTCTGAATTTTTAACAAGTTCACAGGTGATGCCAATAATGCTGGGCCAAAGATGACACTTTGAGTAGCAAGGAATGAAATCTCTCTCTCTCTCTCTCTCTCTCTCTCTCTCTCTCTCTCTCGATGGTTGTACTAATTTAGACACAGTGATGTTTATTGTTAGAGGATCAGTGGTAATCTTCAGTCCTTCCATAGCCAATTTGCAAACCTCTGGTTATCTTGCCAAATAAGGGCACTGGGGGATGAAGTGGCCATGTGTCTGATGGGCAGCATAAATGACTTTCACAGTCAGCCCTGCAGATTCCCAGTCCATCCCAAACCCTGAAGTTTTGTTTTGTTTGTTGGTTGGTTTTAGCTTGCATCTGGCCACAGCTCTTCAGGACTGTGGATTTCTGCATTATGCCTCAGGGGAACTCCTGACCATGTCAGAAGCCCCTCCTCTGAAGCCCATGTTGTTCTCATGGTCTCAGCCTCAAATTTTATAGGAAGGCTTTGATGTCCTTATGTTTGTGGGACTGCAATCATGGTTGAATGCGTTAACAGGTGGTATGAAGCTGACACCAGAGGCACATTTTTGCCACTTTACTATGTTATTAGGGCCTTTCCCTGAGGATCCAATTTGTACCAATTAATCTAGAATTCTAGATCACAGCCCCATCACTGGTTGGAATGTGATGTCATGGGCCTTTGGGGTTTGCTGGGAAAGCTGCTTGAACCTGCAAATAACAGGACTGGAGACAATTTCCTAGGCTTCATAATCAGTTACTGTTAACTACAAATTATCTATGA
>NW_017731903.1:427808-462810 GCF_001890085.2 Hipposideros armiger | reverse complement strand
TGTGAGCATGATCTGAAGGGAAGATACCCACCAAATCATTAGTGCTTAGTTGGTGATTAGTGGTGGCTGGTTTATAAATTCTGTTTTGCTTCTTTATATATATATATATATATATATATATATATATATATATATATATATATATGATTGTGTGTGATGCATGAGTTTCGATAATCGGCAGGTACTCCCTGGTGATGTAGGTCAGCTCACTAAAGGTCCCCAGCCTCCTGCAACCTGAGCAACGCAGGTTTGGGGGCCCCTCAGCTAGGGCTAGAGATAAGAAAGGACTAACAGGAATAAGCAGGGGGCTTTCTATGGAGCTTTCTCATGTTCCAGAAGGTATGTCTTCAGACCACATGGCTTCTGCAGAGTCTGAAGTGGGGGACCAGGCTGGGAGAGCAGCTGCGCCCTGGGCTAACTACTCCAGCTAGAGAAGGTAGCAGGAGAGCCCAAGAGACCCTCTCCCTCTCCACTGACACTTTGGCTCCAGATCTGCTCTAAGACCCTCAATTCCTCCAAACATCCAGCTCCTTCGCCGCTTGGGGAAAGCAGAGGCAGGCCAGGCTGACACTGTCATGCAGAATAGGGTGGTCATAGCCTGCCACAGGTGGAGGTCCAGTCCAAAGCTCTGCTTCCCTCTCTCATTTCAGTACATCCCCATGCCAGTGCTATACGGAGTCTTCCTCTACATGGGCGTGGCCTCCCTGCATGGCATCCAGGTAAAGCTTTTCCCTCCTCAAGCTGATGACATGGAGTCAGCGCTCCAAGTCTGGTTCCACATCACCAAGACCCCAGTGCTCCATTTCCCTATCCAATGAAAGGATAATAGTAATAACGATACTACCATTTAGTATGTGCCAAGTAAAATAACTCTACCAGACGCTTTATGGGTGTTATATAATGAAATCTCTATAAATAGGTCCTCTGATGCCTATTTTATTGATGAGGAAACTAAGGCTCAGAACTCAAAACCCAGATCGGGCTGACGCCAGTGAGCATTTCACTACATCTCTCCCTTCTCTAAGTCTACTCTGGCAGAAGAAAACATTTTGTTTTGTTCCTTATTTACCATGATACACTGGCGTGTCTTGGATTGTTTGTGTTCCATTTAAGATGCATTTTCCTTGTCTGTGGATAGTGTTCACTTGCGGCCAGTTCCAGGGCTGTACCCCTCACCCAGGGCTCAAGCCCACTCCCCTAAAGCCTCGCTATATGTCCTCATATCCCTCCAGTTCCCTTTCTTGTGCATCCTTAACGCCTAACCAGGGGCTCTCCTCTATGAGACCCACCCACAGCACCCCTTCCCCACCATCCCAAGTCCCCAACAGGGCCACCTGGGTCCCCATGGCCTGGCTGAGCCTCGAGCTGTTCTTGCCAGTTCTGGGAACGCTGCAAGCTCTTCCTGATGCCAGCCAAGCACCAGCCGGACCACGCCTTCCTGCGGCACGTGCCCCTGCGCCGGATTCACCTCTTCACTCTGGTGCAGATACTCTGCCTGGTGGTGCTGTGGATCCTCAAGTCCACGATGGCCGCCATCATCTTCCCGGTCATGGTAAGGTTGGGCTGGCTTCCCCCTCCTGCTTGGTGGACTCATCCCGGGCAGGTGTCCACGGGGAGGTCCACCCTCAGCTTTTCCTCTCGATGGCCTGACTCTCTTGGGGTCACAGAGGCAGGCAGAGAACAAGACTGGGGTTGTGAGTCCCGGCCAGATGGGGCAGGAGAAATGGAGAAGAGGGGGAAGAAGGTCTGTGCGGTGGGCAGATGATGCAGAGACAACTCAAACCTGCCTCCCCTCCCCCCCACACACACACTCTGGGGTGGGACAGAGAACCTGGGCAAATGTAACAAGGAGGCTGAGGTCCCCACTGCTGAAATTCAAACTAGGTGCAGAAGTAGATGTGTGTTAAATGTAAATCCTTTCACCATTCAAACTAACTGAATTTGAAAAGATAAATGAGGAGGAGGAGAACTAGAGTCAGAGATCAAGAACTTCAAAGTCCAATGTTGTTAACATAATGTTTGGTGAAGCTGGGGAAAATACATGGGAGTTCTTTGACTATTCTTGCAAATTTTATGTAAATTTAAAAGTATTCCAAAATAAAAAGTGAAAACAAGAAAAAAGCCAACAACAGGTTGCTTCCCCCCCCCCATAACCCCACCACAGGGAAGTGGCCCCAGGCCCCTGCTGGGGGTGCTGGAGCATGTGAACTAACACTCAGGTAAAGCCTAGGGTGGGCCCCAAAGCTGGAGGTGGGGCCAAAGTGAGGGCACGGAAGTAGGATTTGAAATGTGGTCTCCTGAGAGAGCTCTGTTAGTGATTTTTTTTTCCCTAGGTTTTATTTATTTATTTATTTATTTTTAATTAAATTTATTGGGAAGACAATGGTTAGTAAAATTACATAGGTTTCAAGTGTACATTTCTATAATACATACATATATATATATTTCACACTGTGCTCACCGCCAAGACTCAGTTCTCTTTCCATCACCTTATATTTGATCCCCTTGATCCCCTTTACCCTCATCTACCTCCTCGCCCTCCCCCTTTACCCTCTAGTAACCACTAAACTTTCGTCTGTGTCTATGAGGTTTTTGTTTCTTTGTCTTTTTCCTTTGTTGCTTTCAGTTTTATATCCCACATATGAGTGAAATTATAGGGTTCTGGACTTTTTCTGTCTGATTTATTTCACTTAGCATGATAATCTCAAGATCTATCCATGTTGTTGCAAATAGCGGTATTTCATCTTTTCTTATGGCTGAGTAATATTCTGTTGTATATATGCACCACATCTTCTTTATCCAGTCATCTATCGAAAAACACTTTGGTTGTTTCCATGTCTTGGCCATGTAAATAATGCTGCAATGAACATCGGAGTACATATATCTTTATGGATAAATGTTTTCAATTTTGGGGGGTAGATACCCAGGAGAGGGATTATTGGGTCATATGGTAAGTGTATTCTTAATTTTTTGAGGAACCGCTGTACTGTTTTCCATAGCAGCTATACCAATTTACATTCCCACCAATAGTGTATGAGGGTTCTTTTTTTCTCCACAGCTTCTCCAACACTTGTTATTAATTGTCTTGTTGATGATAGCCATTCTAACGGGGGTGAGGTGATATCTCATTGTAGTTTTGATTTGCATTTTCCTAATAGCTAGTGAAGCTGAACATTTTTTCATATATCTCTTGGCTGTTTGTATGTCTTCTTGTGAGAAGTGTCTCTTCAGGTCCTCTGACCATTTTTTAATTGGATTGCTTGGTTTTTTTGTTGTTGAGTTGTTCAATGTCAGTGAGCAACTCACTAGAGTCACCCAGCACCCAGCAGTGTGGGTACTAACAGCCCACCAGGTGACTGATGCAAACTCAAGTTTGAGAAGCACTGATTTAAAAAATAACTGTAGTTCTCCAGCCCATGGTCTCCACCTGGCTCCCCACTTCAGCTATCCCAGGCTCTGCCCCTCTGGGTCACTGGTAGGCATTGTCACTCGACTGAGGGAAGCCAGAGAGAAACCAAGACACGCACGAGGTGAATAATGGTTTGTGGGAGCTTTGAGATGGCTCCAAAGACACTGACCAGAAAAAGTCCGTGAACATGGATGGCTGACTGAGGGAGAAAAAACTGTGCCCAAGATCGGGGCCTCGAGCCTGTCATTTTCTCTGAACTCTCGTCACAGATCCTGGGCCTCATCATTGTCCGAAGGCTGCTGGACCTTATCTTCTCCCAGCATGACCTGGCCTGGATTGACAACATCCTCCCAGAGAAGGAGAAAAAGGAGACGGAGAAGAAGAAAAAGAGAAGGAAAGGGGCCCATGAGGACAATGAAGAGGAGGTGGGATGGATATGGTGCCTGGGCCTAGGAGAGAGATCAGGAGACCCTCCCTTTACTTCTACCAAGCCCAGGAATGGGGTGGCTTCTCAGGTGGCCAGCAGCAACCTAGTCCAGGATGAATTGAGGCTTCTGCTTATCTTGGTCTGGAGGTGCTGAGAGCCTATCTGTTTATGTGAATATCCTCAGGATGGGCCAAAGTGAAAAAGCCCCCTCACCCAGGGAAAAGTTGACCAAGTCCACTCTTTCCCATTCTTATAGGCTCTTGGGGCCATTATCAAGAGCAGTGCAGTCCCCTGAGGGAACAGGGCAGAGACTGGTTCTATCATGGAGGAGGTTATGAGGACTGACCTCCAAAGAATGGAGCGGGAGTGGGGTAGGGGCCTGATGGGGGCTCAGTAGTAGACTGGACTCCTGGGGACAAGGTTTGCTTGGTACTGCCCAAGGGTATCTGGAGGCGGGGGAAGAGGCACGTGTCCTCACCAAAAGGAGGGTGGTGACATTCCCCAGATGCAGTTGCCCTGTCTGCCCCTCCCTTCTCCCATGTTTCCCCCCATCCCACCCCCAGAACATTCAAGGAGTCAACAGACAAGAAGCTAGTTGAGAACTTACAGTAAATCACAAAATGTTAGACAGAAAGGCTGTGTAGTTCAAGTGCTCATTACAGATGATGAATCAGTTCCCCAAAAAGGAAGTGATTCACCCACAATGGACCTATAGTCTTAGAGGGAATTAAGAAAACCATTCCTGACTTTGAATCTGATCATTTCCAATATACTAAGCTGCCCATGACATCTCTTAATCCCATGCCTGGCTCTCATTCTCCCAATTTGACCCAAAACCACATCCCAGTATCCTTGAATTGTTTTTCCTAGTGACCTCGCCTTTTGCGGACCAAAACTGTTCTTAGGCAAATCCTTGCTGACTGATTGGTGGCGATTAAACCATCTTCTGATGGTAGTGATAGACCAAAACTTCCATGGTCCTTAATTACTGTCCTCTTAGAAAAGGAAGAGGCCCACCATTCATTCACATGTTTTTCATTGGTGGTTTAGATTATTTGCACGGATAGGTTCTGAGAACAAAGAAACAGAGAATTTAAGTGCCATTTAAAGACAGATACTTATTCTTTCATTGATTCATTCAATAAATATTTGAGTGGCTACCATGTGCCAGGGTTGGGAAAAAATTATCTCTGGATTATATATTCGGTGGAAAAACAGGATTCAATTTACACAAATTCACTTTACATGTCTTTACATGGCTAATATGTGAGGTTCACTCCCAAGTGACTGGCTATGGTGACAATTGAAACTGTTCTGTTGAGTAATGTTCCCAGAAGAGGACAGCGGGCTGTGTGATGCCCCTTCAGTGAGCCCCAGAGTATCTGTGTCATGCCCTAATGGTTGAGTCAGGATGTAAAGGGGATGGTAGTTTGCACGCTGTGGATGTATGTATTTTCCTGTTGAATTGGTGGTGTTTATCAGCTTTTCCCACTGTTTCTCTCCAGCCCCAGCTCCCTCCTCCCTCAGTTATAAAGAGTCCCATGGAAAGTGTCCAATCAGATCCCCAAAACGATATCCACTGCATTGCCAGTAAGTAAAACACATGGTGTCTCTCCCTTCCTTACTACTAATCCTCTACCTCTTCCCTGAGGAATTTCCATCTTTAATTCAGGGGATCTAATGGTCTTAGATGCTAGAGGACTCCTGTGCTAGGCAGAGTTCAAAGAGAATTGGGCCACAGGATTGGGACTCCAACCGGATGGAAACCCCAAACCAACCCTGAAGACTCCAGTGATCAATCTTCTCTTGAGGCAAAATCTTTCATTCCTTTCCTCTCCCTGGTGCCCTCAGATACCTGTGGCACCACCTGGCCCTCTCTTGCGTTGTTTCAGACCATGTCGATCCAAACATGACCTGCTGAGCCTCCCATGTTTTCTAGTGGTTGTTGAAATGATTGAGAGTTCAAATCCAAGTTGAATTGTCCTGTAGAGAAACAGGTAGCATTGCATTTGGATTATAGTCAGAAAGTCCCAATAGTTGGGCTGTGACTCTATGAATCACAAGTTCCTTCTACCTGCTGAAAAGGAGGCTGCCTGGTGGGGGGATCAGGCATTGCTTATTGCTTATGAAGACCCTGGGGGATTTTGTAGCTGCCTTTACCCGCTCCCAGCCTCAGCCCCATATTGGTAGACAGTCCTGTCATGGAGACAACACAGCTTGAGATCTCAACCTGAGTCCAGACCCCATTGCTCCTAATACAGATCTTGCCCTTTCCTCAAAGACTCAGATTAGGGATCCTGCCAGCCCCTCAAGGGCCTTTGAAAGGTTTCCCATCACAGTCTCCATCAGAAGTACCTCTTCGAGTTTCTCATGTTTCTTCCCCCTTCCTATTTGCATAATTCAATCCTTCCTTCTCACTTTTCCCTGGTTCTCCCTATGCCTCCCCCATACCTAACCTGGCTAAGAGCCCTCTGAATGAAGGAGTAACTGAACCAGAAGCCACCCATCCTTGTGAGGGCCCTGTGTGCCTCTGTGTAGTGTTGGCCATGGGGATAGAGAATAGGAAGAAATGAGTGAGGGAAAAAGAGGATATTCTCCAGTGTAGTCCTCAACCTTGCTCCACATCTGACATCTTGACTTTCTTGCCAGGAAAAAGATCTTCCAGTTGGAGTTACTCATTTTGATTCTTCCTTCAGTGACTCGGAACTTGATCGAAGGTAACAGCCATGAGGTGAACTCCTTGGGTGCTGGATAAGAGACTAAGGAATGGCCAGGAAGGTTGAGGGGCTAGGATCTCCCAGACTAGTCAGTGTCTCAGTAAAAGGCCTTTGTGGTCCCCCACAGAGAGAAAGGTGGATAGGCCTGATTATTGGATGTCCAGTAACAAATGTGTCCTCTTACTGACATAGTAACATGATTACAACACATACTGGTATTCTACTTTAGAAAAGGGAATTATAAAATATTAGGTAAAATGAAAATTGAAAGTAAATACTAAACAAAAGACAACAACATAGAGGAAAATCAGACATGACTTAAATATATATATTATTGAAAGCTAGGATAAATGAATTCTAAGGATCAAAACACCAAGTAATCTAATACTCTGTGGAATAAAATAACAGCACGGTTAATTAGCAAAGCTCAGAAAGGGTATCAAGGGAAGCTAACTAAATATCAAAGATTAAGTGGAGATAAGAACAGTCCAGAAAGGAGTCCAGACCCGGTTTCCAGGAGCCCCCATGCTGACAGTGTGATTCCTACCTGTTCTAAATGAGAAGCCATCTATGATGAAAGCGGGACTACTTGATGGTTGAAAACAAGGGGGGTTCAAAAATGGAAACGAGCAATTCAGAGGCAAGAACGCCTGCCTCAGTTATTATTAGGGAAGATGGTAGGGGCAGTCCTACTCCTATACGGTGCCCTAAACTGAACAGGAATCACTCTGCATGGGGTTAAACAGTAAAAGCACAGGCTATCCAAAGTCTAGAGCAGCGGTTCTCAACCTTCCGAATGCCGCGACCCCTTAATACAGTTCCTCATGTTGTGGTGAACCCCAACCATAAAATTATTTTCGTTCCTACTCTATAACTGTAATTTTGCTGTTATAAATCGTAATGTAGATATCTTTTTGTTTTTTGATGGTCTTAGGCGACCCCTGTGAAAGGCTCGTTCGATCCCCAAAGGGGTAGCGACCCACAGGTTGAGAACCGCTGGCTAGAGACAGATACACCTCCAGACATAGATGGCACTCTCACAAGAGATGTTAGCAAATACGTACTCTTCTGAGTTATAAGTCAGAGCTTTTATCATGTATTAGGGTGAGAAGAAACTTAGCACCAGTACAAGCCTCCCTAAGCAGTGGACCCAAGACCGCTCTAGCCCAGGAGTGTCACATCTCCAAATTACGTCTCTGCCTGCCTAATCACACCTCCCCACACAAGGCTCATATGCCCACACAGTTGCTGATCTTCATATGCAAACGTATTAGGAGAAAGCAGTCTGTCTACCCTGATTTATTTTCATTTTAAAACAGCCTATACTAAACTGAATCTCGAATTGCCTCAATTTCAGTCAGTGGAGAGAGAATTTGGACCAAGACAGGGCATTTCCAAACCGCTGTTAGATTATACAAAGCATGGGACAAGGTCAGAAATGTAGAAAATTTGGTCACTGGCAACTGCACCTCCCAACTCCACTGGTGTTTTACCAAATCTGTGAAAGCAGATGGAAGCAGAGACCACTAAATAGCAGGATTCAGTTTCAGTGAAGAAAAAGGCAAAGAAACATGATCTAGCTTAACAAAGGTTAAGCATCCAGGCAGGACGCTTAATCCCTGGAGATATAGACAGGCATGTGAACAAAGACACACAGTGCCTTGTACCAAGAATAGAGCACACAGTAGAGGAAAGACGATGGTCTAAGGGAGGGATTTACCTTATCTGGAACGATAAACAGGAGTCTTCCAGATAGAGTGAAGAAGAGGAAAGGGCATTTCAGGCTGGAGAAAAGGCTGGAAACACCATCTGAAAACACACACACACACACACACACACACACACTCTCTCTCTCTCTCTCTCTCTCTCCCTCTCTCTCACACGAATATGGGGATGGGTGGGGCAGTCAAACTACAAGTTAACAGCAGTGTGAGCATAGGAGGCCCTGTCTTGTTATGCTAAAGAGCTTGGATTCTACTAGGTGTGATCACAAAATACAGTGAATGTTTAAATTAAAAAAAGAATCATTACAGTGAAAGACACATTGCCATTAATCCCCCTCAAAATACTAACCCCTCGCTTCAAACACACATATCCCATCGTTCTTGCCACTTTCTGAAGCAGTTTTGGAAGTCCTCTTTTGTGAGTGTTTTTAGTTGAGCTGTCACGGCTGCCTCAATGTCCTGAATCAATCAAAACATTTACTTTTCATGATCATTTTGACTTTGGGGAAGAGCCAGAAGTTACACAGTGCCAGATCCAGTGAATACAGTGGATGTGGACACACTGTAATATTTTTGACAGAAATTGCCATATGCCAGAAGCAATGTGTGACATGGAACATTGTCATGATGGGAGGATGAAGTAAAGGCACTCATGAAAGAGGACTTCCATAACTGCTTCAGAAAGTGGCAAGAACGATGAGACAAGTGTGTTTGAAGTGAGGGAGAGTATTTTGAGGGGGATTAATGGCAATGTGTCTTTTACTGTAACACATTTTTTAAACTTAAATATTCACTGTATTTTGTGATCACACCTCATATGTTTTGAACACTGGGAAACCATGAAAAAATTTAAGCAGGGGAACCAGAGATTTGTGACCCAGAGAGTTCACTTTGGAAGCAATGTGACGAATAAGCTAAAACGGGGTGAGACCAGTAATGACTACAGCTGAAGACCAAGCAGATAGGAAACTGCTAGTTCCTATGATGTATTAGAGTTCATAAGCAAAGAAAACTACTTGCATTAGAGCCCTGCTCTGAGGAATAGCATGAACAACACCAAACACTGATAAAACATGCTTCCCTCCTTTTTCTCATTCAGCATCACCTTGCACTTCAAAATTTCCTGTCCAGCTTCACCTGCTTTCAACTACTCACAGAGCCCGGTGTTTATGGTGCCACAGGTGAAGATAGAGATGGAGTCAGACTGTGAATTCACAGACATGGACGTATACGGAAGAGACGCTGCCGGTGAGACCACCCTCTAGGACATAGCATCCCCCAGATGGGGCACAGAGGGAGGGCATGGTTCAGTCTTCACTGTGAGGGTCTGGGCCACAGACCTGAACTTATCTAAGCTTGTTTCCTTATTTGCCAGACAGACTGAGTCATTATTCCACTTGACAGAGAGGTGGAGATCTGTCGATGAAAAGTACTACTAAGGGGCAAAACTCTCACCTTCCCTGTGTAGTTACGAAAACAACTAAAGCTAAATGTTATACCTTATTTTGAAATGCAGTCCAGCATAGAAATCATAACATTTCTTTTGAAATGAAAAAAATGCTTGACTCCCAAAACTGTAGTTAAGATAAAGGGGCAATAGTCAATTTTTTATTTAAAGTAAATGATCAGTTGAGAATTTTTTTTAAAGGTTAGATTTTAAAGTGTCTAGATGATCTTGAAAGAACTACTAAAATACTCGTACTTCAATAGAGCCGGGTTGGAAAATGTTTTGCAATTTTGCATATTATGAAATGCTTCAAGGTCTTATCTTTTGTATCTCATTCCGTTTGCTAAGCATTGTTTGGAAAGTTTAAACCATCTGCATTATGGGTTTTGCTCTACCACAGAAGTTTGACTGGGACTTTCCCAGATTGAAAAGCCAGTTCCAAAAGTCTGTTAATGAAAGAACCAACACATTTGAGTGGATATATGCTTTTAAAATAAACTAGTTGTTAGAGTAAAATCGCAAACCATGTTAAAGCAACAAAGTTAGAGTAAAATCGCAAACCATGTTAAAGCAACAAAATGGTCCTTTAATTAATGACTGGTTTTTCATGCCCAGAATCAAATTTCTTTATGCATCTGGCTAGATCCTTTTTGCAAGTTTTCAATGGCCGGGTTCCCAAAGTCAAACTCCCATTTACATGAACAGTGCATGTTAGAGATGATGTCAAATTCTAGAAGATTATGACTTTGCAATATTAGGTTAGTACTTTAAAGGAATGCTTGGAAGCTAGTGGAGTAGTTTAAAACCCATTATTAATGAAGCAAACATTTTCCTCATGAAACTTAACATCAGTCTTTATCTTTGATCCATGTTTAACAAACGCCAACCATGTTTATTTAGCACCTAGTATGTGCCTAATAGCCACAATGCATCTGACATTTGCCTTCTCCACAACTATGGATTTGAATCTTGAGTAAATCATGTTAGTAAGAGTCACTACATTTACTCAAGATGACAAATGCAGGTGCTTTTTCTTTATTCCTATTTTTTAAAGACAAATGACACTAGATCGTTAACACCTTGAGTGGCGGAACAGTTAAATGTCTTTAAATGTCTCTGTAATCCCCAGAGCCTAGCAGTGATGGGTCCTTAGAGAGCTCTTGAATGTTTATTAAATTAAATCTCAGAGCTCCCTTTCAAGGGATACTGCCAAGAGGTAAAGCTCTAAACCTCTATCACTTCTGATAGAATTACTTTGCTGTTCACTAATCCAGAACCATCACCTGAGTTTTAAGTATAAAGTCTCTATCTTCATCTGTACCAATACTGGGAGAGCTAACTGTCTACCCTTAGCATTTCAGTTTTAAAACTTGGCTGATTTTCAATAGCATGTTATTCAAATTAAATTGTAGAAATGTTATGGATTCAGGAGTAAATGTGCTTGATTAATCAAACAAGCCGGAAAATTACAATGTTAATTTTTTTGTTGTAAATTGATCACTGTAATTTTCACCTTATATGTCATTTATATTTTGTATATACATGAACATTTTAGTTTCGATAGCTTTGACCTATTCGGTCAGTACTTTTTTCCACTTGTAACTACAATTCAATAAAACTTAATCCTGTCTGCTCATCTTGCTCCATGTTTAATAATTTAGGTCAGTCAGCAGGCATGGCTTATGGACGAGCTACACCTCACTTACAAAAACATCTCTAGCAAACTATCATCTTCTTTCATCCCCAGAAAACTATCAAAAGAATAAAGACAGCTGGCAGAGGAACAGGAGAGAGTAGGTCAACACCCCATTGTTCTCTTTTCTCCGTCTGCCTCAAGCTGCCTGGAGCAGGAGCTGCTCCGCCCGTGTGAAAGCCAAAATACCCAATTCTGGTGCGAATACACAGGGACCTATCCTAGCCTCAAAACATGCACCACAAATCACTTCTAGTCTGTCAAAAAGCAAACACACCAATTAAAAAAAAGTAAGTGTGTGTGTGTGTGTGTGTGTATATATATATATGTATATACATATATATAGATAGATAGATAGAGAGATAGAGATAGATAGACAGAGAGAGAGAGAGAGAGAGAGAGAGAGAGAGAGAGAGAGAGAGAATGAACTTGGCAAGCACATCAAGTCCTATGTAAATTAAACAATGTGTAAATTAAATACATGGTTTAGAAAATACCCAGAACAAGACTTAACCACTTAAATGAGTCTTACAGATTAAGGTCCTGCCATGGCATCCTGTTAACACATAAGACTAAAAGGGCTAGTCTGGTTTCTCTACAGCTCTTTAAACCAATTTGTTTAAGGCATAGGGTTGGGTGTTACCAAATATAGGAACATGTAGATTAATTATATCCAATGCAAAAAATTAACTATGGTTAGTTCATTATGAAGACAATACAGTAGGAGAAAGATAAAATATTTCAGAAACTCATTCCGTACCAGTCAGAAGTGTTTTATTAAAAACAAACGAACAAACAAAAAACCCTTTAATCCAAGTCTGCTTAGATTCAATATTAGATTCAAGCTCTCAAAAACCTATGGGGGTGGGGAGTGAGGACCAACAGGTGCTTCAGAGAAAAGCAGGCAGCTACTGACAAGTCTTTGGTGGAAAAGTAAGTTGCATACTTATACAAGCCGCCCTAATGATTATAAAGCCCAAGTTTTAGTTTTCAAAAATAGGTTTCAAGATCTACCAAAGAAACCACGCAGACAACTCTAACAGTACAAAAATTTAACAATATAGTTTAAGGATATAAGAAAAGCCAAATATAATAATACACACAATTATTTATAAAATAAGCCTTTCAATCCTAGAAAACTAAAATGGGGAAACCTCATGAATGGTAACACACGGAACAATCCTAGATATCTTTCCAGTGACTGACTAAGCTATAAAATGACAGCTCAGGATACTATTAACATGTAACTTTTCTTCTGGTTATCAGTCAATACATATAAAATCAGAGTAAATATTTTTACTCAATTACCATCATTCCTTCCTTTTTACTTTTTCCCTAATTTTCTCTAGCAACATTTTTCCTTTGGTTTGACCGGTTGAACTCAGAAGGTTTAGAACCTAAAGTGAGTATCAACTCTTATTGGAATAGCACTTGGGAAATGCAAATCCTAGAAAAAGGCAAATTGTAACTGAAGTGATCTGACAAAATTAAGCAGCCATTCTCAGTGTAACAATGACCTCCATGTTAATCATTAGGTTGATGGCTTCTCTTATGGCTAGGTCACAGGACCCAACACGGTTACTGGCGTGCTCCCTGGTGAGGTGCTGCAGCTATGTGCCCAAACACCCGCCCATTTAAGCTTTCAATAAATACAAAGCATCATTTAAAATCATTTCAGTAGAATAAATAAAAAATACTGCATTTCTATTGGCCTGTTTTGCCTCTTGAACTGGCTTAGAGTACTGTTCATGATGCGGAAGACACAACAGTTAATTAGTTGCCACTCCAAGCTCCTTAGGCTTCAGTACCTCCTGCTCTTCAAGTCTCAGCACCTTTTTTGCAGCAATAATGGTATTCTTCATTAGCATAGCCACTGTCATGGGACCAACACCCCCAGGGACTGGAGTGATGTAGCCGGCTTTCTTCCTGACTCCTATACAGAAATAAGACAGGCAGATTGCTTTAATTACAACAAAGGAAATGTATATATTTTAACACATGGAAAAGCACTCAAAGGAAAAGCAATAACATACATAAGCACCTTCATGAGCCTCAAACTCACAGAAATCTCACTACTCAAGAGTAAAGGCTTTTGAACGTACTAATAAGGTAACATGTACATAATAACAAAGTTGTTCAATGAATATTTATACATCTAAATAACCTATAATTTACCAGCCACTTCCCTCCATATTAAATCAATTAAAAAGAAACATCTCAGTAGGTTAATTGTGTGGGAGGTATACCTATAATAATCGTAACCATGACCTCAAAAATACCTGCCTACAACATTTTCTTAATTTTACTCTATATACAATATTTATTTATACTGTTTGCCCAAAGCACCAAGCAATAATTTTCTGGAGAGTAAGAAGTAAGACTTTTTTTTTTTTAACTCAATCTTAAAGGAAAAATACTTAAGATACCTAGGCTCGAGTCTGACTACTTTAATATAAACAGAAAGCTAGGAATAGGATTATTACCATAAAATTCAAATAAACATGTTACCTTAAGAACTAAAAGAAGAAATCTATCAAATTCCAAAATTTTAAGAATATGGCTTTTTTCCTAGACTATTTTAACATTCCAGGTCTGGGATCTCTTCTCTCAATGTGAAAATGAGAACTCTGTAACACTTTTTAGGAGACTCAGTGGTTTAGGAAAATCACTTCATTAAATTTTCAGACTTGTTACAAGTCTTGTAGTTATTTTAATTATAAAATAACCCTCAAGGGGAAAAAAAAAAATCAAACAGTTCCCTGAAAAGTTTATGCCTGGTCTTCATAATTTTGTGATATAAACACCTAAAATAATTCTAGAATGTCTATAATTTTAAAAAAGATTTCTCTTAATTCTTGTGGAAAGCATTTTAAATGGCATTACCAGGATAACGTTAAGTTTAACAGTTAAACAAAAAGTAAATGATTGGTCTTAAGTGCCCATTAATGATAGTGTTTATTGATTTTTTTCTTAAACAATTTCCTATTGCATTTTTTTTTTTTAATTTTATTGGGGAACAGCGATGGTCATTGGTTACACATTGCTTTCATGCTACAATGGCATAGTTGACTTTTTTAAAGAGGGTGCAGCTCACAGTGGCCCATGAGGGGATCAAACAGGCAACTATGGTGTCATCAGCACCACGCTCTGACCAACTGAGCTAACCAGTCACCCCCTTTATTGATTTTATACTTTAAAAAAATTAGACCATTTACCTTCAAAATCCACATCTCCAACCAACTTGGGTTTAGCAGTGATGGGATCTTGAATTCTATTTATTCCCACATCAATAACAGCTGCTCCTTCCTTGATCATATCTGCTGTGATCAGATTTGGAATGCCTGGAAATAGAGACAGGGATGATCAATTTAGTCCTAAAAAGAAGATTCCACCTGTCAGATTCTTATCTAATTTCAATTTCAAGAGACCTTGGAAGAACTAATTAGCTCGTTGTATAAAAACTATTAACCAAGGAAACATTTAAAATTCATACAGTAAATAGAAATCTTTTGAGGCTGTAGAAATAACATTCATTCATCAAGTCTATAATGGAATGCCAGAAACCACTATTCCGACAACAAACAACTCTTTCCTCATCTTTGTAGGTAGCTTACAGCGTCAATCCCAGGGCAGTGATGAATGGAATGGCTGTGCGGCAGGCAAATTCTAAGATAAGAGGTTCATCTTCTAAGGTGACATCCTTCCACCCCCTCCCTGGTGTTCTTACCTGCAGCGGAGACCACAATATCTGCAAGAATTGTATGTTTCTTCAGCTGCTCTTTGGGAGTGTATCGATGAGATATTGTAACAGTGGCATCACCTATGAGTTAAAAATTAGAAGTCTTGATTTCTGAATCAAAGATAGGGTTGGGCTAGGTCTCAACTAGGCAAACCATTGTAGAAATTTAACATTTCTGAAAAAATAATTGACTTAATTTATGTGCCATATTTTCAGGACAGTCAATTGTCATTTTTGAAAAATACTTGATTTCTTCTAACTTTTACCTGTTGGTCCTGGCTCTACCCTTTGGAGTCATATATAATTAGATTTAGTCCTTATTCTATTTAACAGTTTTTCAAGAATTTTACTTTTTCTAAACAAAATATCACTAGAATTACCCAAGGTCTTTTTTTTTAAATGTGCTGAAAGATATCTGGAAATATTTCATTTTGCCATTATTTCTGATATAATCATGTAGGGTCATATTATGATAATCATATACGATAACTCTGATGTGAGGCTTTTTCTTAGATCAACAGAATTTGACAAAATGACACACTACAGTCACATCAATTCAATCCTTTGCAATGGTCTAAGATTTTTTTCTACCAAATGACATAGAACAGGATACTAACTTTGAATAAGAATTGCTTCTTAGCTCTAACTATCAAAGCCATAAATGAAAATTTCTAACTGCCTACAACTATGCTTATATTCAAATTTAACACTTCCAGACATCCACAGGACAGCCTCTGAAGGCTCTCACATAAGAGAGAAGAGGACACCCCTCCGAAAGCAATTTCCTTACCTCCAGGACGCTCATGTGCTCCATCTGTGTGTAGTAACATTGCAATAGGCATTCCAACATTTTTTGACCTTCCAGCTACAACCACATTCTTCCCTAGGGTTGGAATGCCTAGGAAAAAATACACATATTTGCATTAAAAGCAGTGCCAGACTGTCTTAGATGGGAACCAAAGGAAAAGGAAGGCAGATGGCCTAGGACACAAATCTAATGGTGATAATGAAGGAAGTCGCTAAGCTTAGGGCCTCATCAGTCAATTGGCCCTATCATTGGCTACACACAGTGAAGGCTAAAAGAAAACATTCTGTAAGTTACAAAATGTTACATGAATGTGCACTACCACCCCTAGTAAAGCTTACATTTCCTTCAACGAAGCTTCTGGATTAAATAACAAAAATAGTCATAAGCAACTGCTCTGGGGAGTAGGCCTAGAGGCCATGGGGTGGGAGTTTCTACTCTGCTACTGTATGAATTTTTACCATGTGCAAGTACTACTTTTAAAATACTAACACAGACACACCATTATGGGATATACCTACCAGTTCGCTTAATTATCTCCCACACACCCCATGGAGTAGCCGGTAGCATGGAATACTGGTCCAAACACATTCGCCCTACATTAATTACATGAAAACCATCGACATCCTTTTCTGGAGAAACAGCATTGCAGATCTTTCTCTCATCGATGTGCTCTGAAAAAGAAATCAGAGCAGTGGCCTTAAGTCACTTTTGTGTAGCTGGCACTGCTTGATTCCAGCTCATCTGGTTTGTTGCACAAACCCGTTCTCCTTCTACCATTTGCCTCTACGTGCCTCCACGATTTTCTTCTTCCATCTGCACAGAAGCAACACATATCAGGCAAAGCCAAATGCCAATATGAAAGCCAATATCCTCTTTCCTGCAATAGCTTCTTCCGTGCATTATCCTTTGTGTCAAGATCTCGATAACAAATCAAAGAGTAAGTTATATTCTAATGTGGGGGAGGAAAAATTATTTTTCCTCCTACCATTCTAAATTCTTCTGCCTAGACTAATAATCAAATTAACATGAAACAGCTTAAGAGGAGAAAATGACCAAATTTATTACGTATGTATATATGGGGGAGGGTTCTGTAAAAATATGAGACCCAGGACAGACTGGGTTGTTAAGGCTTATATGTCATCTAGAGCTAAGGAGAAGGGGGTTTTGTTTGGGAACTTCAAAGGGCAGGAAGCCAATTCGCATGGAGATGGGGAAGCAAATGTCTGGTAAATAAATGTTTGCTGGGCCATTTTTAACAATGGGACACAGAGAGGACTTTGACCAAAGGGCCTTGCTAGGTTCCTCCCTGTCTGTCACACTTAGTTCATATTAAACCATAGTTATCTGTGATGATATCTCCCTTCCGGAGCAGGTCCTCTATCTAAATTCTTTTAGGCAGTTAGGGGGAAGGTCAAAGGTTTTCCCTGAGGCTTTTGTTTCATAAGAATAACCAGCTTAAAGTAATCAATATCCAAAAAGACATATTTTTAGGGCAGCCAACTGCTTCCTCTCACTCAGTAGGTCTGTCCCATAGCAAATGAAATATTCACTCTCTTAAATTTACCTTCCCTTTAAAGACAAATTCATGCGAGGGGCCAGCTGTGTAAAGTAACCAGGCCTCTGTTGGAGCCCAAAACTCACCTGGAAGAGGCAGCTGAACAAGGAGGCCATCTACATTATCATCATTATTTAGTTTATGGATTAAATTTAACAGTTCTTCCTCTGAAACTGAAGCTGGTTTCACAATTGTCTCACTGTTGATTCCTATCAAGAAAATGTCAAGGTTAAAAAACACTGAGGCATTTTCTGAGCAATGGTATGTTGCCTGCCGCGGTCTTCTACCTTTGGGGTTTTTTTAATTATCACACCCACCCTGGTAGCTGAAAAGCTTGAATTGGCTCAAAAGGAGCCTAAAACAGTCACTTCACAAATATATATATACACTAGAGAATGCTAGCTTGACATTTTCTTTTTTAAAGATTTTTACTCAAAATATAATTAACATACAATATTATATTAGTTTCAGGGGTACACCATAGCTATTCAACATTTATATAACTGAAGAAGTGATAGCCATGAAACCTTTTCTATACGTATTCTATGTCATCCTCATTAACATCCTTTTACGGGCAGGAGACTGAGGCACAGCAAAACTGTAACACAAGCCAGCTCATGACCAAGCTAATCCTTCCAGTTCCAAAATCCCTGTTCTTTCCACTGTACCGTGGTACCTCCCAATGTCTTAGAAAGCCATAGCTTGCTATAGAGGTTCTAAAGGTTCTCAATGAAAAGGGCAGGAGGTCTCAATCCTCAGAAATAAAGAATAGAGTATATCAAGGGCTCATGGTCCAGTAACATTGCCCAGCCATGCCAGTGCTTTCACAGCCCTTCAGAAGGGTGGGGCACCTGGCGCTCAGACTGCTGACCCACAAAGAGCCCACTCACAGAGTCTATGGCATAGCGAGACCTAGAACACAAACCTCCCATCGCCCAGGTCCATGCTCTCTGCATTCAAAACTCCAACCACTTTTCAACTGCAGAATGTCATTGGCCTTTGAACCAACTGGTGAGGAAATCGAAGTTACTTCCCAGAAGTAAGTCATTCATTTCCTTCAAATCTATGACTGCGTCCTAGGCTACGTCACTGAGGTCTCCTCAATCTTCCCCCCCAACACTCTGTTGCCTTAAGCTACAAGTGCTCAAACACCGCAGTCAGGGATGCTCATCATTGCTCTAGGAAAGCAGATGTCAACTGTGTTCAAGACCTCCTGTCCAATGTCAAGACTAAGAATGACAGGCAAAGATAAGAAACTAAGAATTTAGCTTACATTTCAGAAACACCAAGATGACCAACCATATTCCTTCCGTCCTAGTCTATACACGCCTCCCCAATAGATACAGCCTGATTTCATTATGACAAAGTTTTGGCTGCAGTTCAATCACATTAGACTCTTCTGCTTGGGTTTCTAATCAGAAAAAAAGAAATAATAAATGACAGTGGAGTTGGCCTGGGATCTGAGGGTGACACATACCCACGTCTGCAGCGGCCCTGGTTTTGTTGAGGATATAGGAGTGGCTTGCAGGATTATCACCAACCAGAACCACGCTCAGGTGTGGCCGTCTGTTGCCCGATGCCACCCAGTCGTCCACCTCCTGCCTCACTTCCTGCTTGATCTGCTGGGCAAGTTTCTTTCCAGAAATAACAACAGCTTCATTTCTGCAGAAGGTAAGAGTCACAAAATCAACTACGAACTTGAATTGTTGTAAAAAGTAAAGATCAGACTACAAAAAGGATGTTATTAAATACCCAAAAGTTTGGGGGTGGGAGAGGGGAGTTGGAGGAAGACGGTCAAAAGGTACAAACTTCCAGTTATAAGATTAATAAGTACCAGGAATGTAATGTACAACATGATGACTACAGCTAACACTGCTGTATGATACACAGACAGTCATTAAGAGAGTAGGTCCTTAGTTCTCATCACAAGGAGAAATTTTGTTCTTTTTATTGGATCTTTATGAGATGATACATGTTAATTAAACCTACTGTGGTAATCATTTCATACTATATATAAATCAAACCATTGTGCTGCACACCTTACACTGTTACAGTGACGTGTCAATTATTTCTCAATTAAACTGGGGAAAAAAATATACCCAAAACTTAAACTTTAGATTAAAATACATGGTGCCTAATCTGAGGGACAACTAACTAAAATCTGAATCACAAGTTTTCAAAGTGGGAAGTCTGTGTCCAGCTGCGTGTTTAGGAGGATAAAGTTGATTGAAACAGTTACTATCAATTTGCAGCTCAGTGAGTTTAAGTAAGTGACAGCTAGTACTTGGCGAAGCTGGGTTTCACATCCAGCGCTGTCTGCATCCAGAGTCTGGGCTCTTAATGCCACACTGCCCTGCCTCCTGATCACTGACAAATTGACAGGCAAAAAGTAAAAAAAAAAATTTTTTTCTCATTGTTTTAACTTGCATTGTTTTATTTGACTCCTCACCACTATGAGGTTAAGTAGTTTTTCCTATATGCTAACATACTATTTGTATAATAGTTTGTGTTACGCCCATGTTGTTAACATCCAGTCATATGACAGAAAGAGTAGCAGCCAAACTCATGGTAGACAGAGTAAGGGATGAGAAAACTGCTGCTGGGAGGTGGGGCAATAAAGAAACTCAAGATCCGGAGGAGCCTCCAATTACCAAAACCACGTTCAGATCTCTGAAGAGCCTCTTCCCAACAAGATCTGGTTAGGCAGCTCTTCCTGGGTTCCAATACGGAAGATTCCTGGTTTTCTTTCCACACAAATCCTTACAATAAAGTTGCCATTACTTAAAGTAGGATAAGCATCTGTTCCTTAAGCAAAAGATGCCACTGAGAACAAGTCTGTCCCTTTAGATTTGTGTCCTCAGTGTCATGAGGAATGCTCCAACCTTAAAACCAATGAAACATACAACTGTTTGAAACACTGACGCAATCTATCCCCCTTGTTGCACATATTTAATTCTCAAAGATAACATCATGGTACTGGATGTCTTGTATGGTCAGATATGATTAATTCTTAAGGCCTGTTAATTTAAATGGAATTTTAAAGTTTTAACAGTCTTTAAGCCTTCAATGCCTGCTTTTTATTTGCATTACAATTAAATATTTACTTTAAATCAAATCTCAATCTTAGATATAATGCTGTAATTTTATATCTAAACCTTATATTAATCTGTACTTGCATCTTGTGAGGTATTAAGAAGATATCATAATTTAATAGCAAATGAAATAGTTTTATCCAGATTTTATGTAATGATACTAGCATAGCACAAAATAATAAGAGCATTTCATATACACCCATGGCACATTGAGGAACTGCAAACATGTTAATATTTACAGATTCATTTCAGAATTAAGAGTTGAAGAGGACTTCATTCAAAGGGCTTTGCTGATACAAATAACCCTGGAAACAGTCTTGATTTATATAGTACCAGGAATACCCGCCCCAGGCCAGAAATACATTCCAACCCTAGGAAACTATAGAGTGAAAGACTACTTACAGAAGGCTTAGGACACTCACTTATGTTGAATGAAATAACATATAAAGTTCCAGGCATATATATTCAATAAAAATTAATTTCTTACTCCCTTTTGTTGGTTAGATTTATATCCACACATACATATACATGTATCCTTAATACATAGATATATTTTCACATACATACATACATATGTATGCTTAGTATGCAGGAGATATATTTATTTATACACTCATAAGGAGATATATATATTATATAGAGGGTGCCAAAAAAAATGTATACACATTTTAAGAAAGGAAAAAACTGTATGAAAATTGTAATACTCAATACATACCAATAAAAGATGAATATATACAACAAAAAGATGAATACAAGTCATGTTTGACTTCTGCAATTACAAGAGGGGCTCAAACTGTTTACCATCAGCGTCCAGACACACTTCTGATTATGGCGAACGACTGCTTGAGCAACATTGACCAAAGTGTCCACTTGTGTTCCTTTTTTTGGCACCCCCGGTATATACAGAGAGAGAGAGAGAGAGAGAGAGAGAGAGAGAGAGTGTGTGTGTGTGTGTGTGTGTGTGTGTGTGTGTGTATACACACACATATATTCAGTGAGGACGATTTAGCTTGCAATTCATTAAGAAGTTCCTTTTGAAAGCAATAAACTTGGAGAAGGTAGCAGCACACTTGGGCTAAGAATGATACACTAAAATTAAGGACACAGAGTTCTGGGAAAATCCAGTGTTCCAAGTCGCAAAGGCAGGTTCTGGATGTTATGCCAATTTGCTTTAAAAAGAAAAAAAAAAAAAACCCGTCAAAAGTAACCAAAACCAAAAAAAAAAAAAAAAAAGCCTCAATGCACTGTGCCGGAATAGCTCTCATAATGTAATTATTTTAGCCTTCCTCTGCATACTACAGAACTCCTTAAAATGTGAAACACAGTCCTGTGAGTGAGTCATTACCTAATTTCCCATCATCCCTTTTGCCAAAAGGCAGATAAAGTAACTACTACCCCAAAACAAACAGAAACACAGACTCAGCTCAGTCCCACAGGAATCCAAAATGGATTAAATATATTAGCTAATAGTTATTTTGTAATTAAATGCTTTCACCGATGTGTTTAGAAAGTTTTCCATTAAAATTATGAACTAGAAAGAGGACTGTTCAAATAAAATTAAAAACTAAAATCCAAGTCAGTAGCATTTTTACTTTCCTCCCGATTCAATAGTTTACAGTACTGTAATTTTCCATGAAAATTTAACATCAAGTGCATTTTACAATTCATGATCATGTTATTTTAAAAACAGCTCTTCTCCACTAATTAATGGAAGCAGAAACCAGTAAAGAAAGATACAAAGGGGATTGGTGCTAACATCTATTAAGTACTAAGTGTTTTGCATGCTCTCAGTTACCTTGGGGGCTATTATAATAACCCTGTTACTCAGGAGGGGAAACTGAGGACAGGAGAAACAAGGTACAAATACAAATCTCTGCTTCCAAAGCCCATTTTTCTCTGTACCCCACTGTCTCCTAGACTACAGTACTCTCTCTCTAACCATGAGTTTATGTTCCTGAAACCCTCACACCACCTCCCTCCAAAAAAGGAATACATGGAAACTCATATTTAAAAAGAAAAATTTTTTTACCAGCCAACAGCAATCAAAGCAATACAACAGAACCATAAATACTGCCTTCAGAGATGAGGAAGTCTGCTTATTCATTCAGAAAGGCAAGCTTTGAAAGGAGGGCATTTGTTACTGCAGAGTAAGCAAACTGGTCCAGTACTTTAGGTAACGAACTAGAGGATCTTTATAAATCTCTTTTCAATCATGAAAGCCACAGGCACACGTGGCCAGTAGTCGGGAAGGGGGGAAGTGGGCGGAGAACTGTCTAGTAATGAGAGATGGGGCTGGAAAGGCAGGGCAGGCTCAGACCAAAAAAGCCTGAGTGTCCCTCCCAAGTCTTCTTTTAAGGGCGCACTTATGGGCATTCTGTGCTTCAATGGCACCTTCGCAATGTCTCTAAAATCATATTTAGAATGAGTGGAAATTATACATGTGTTCTGCCCCCTAACTGCTAGGTGAGTTCCACTAAAGAAAGAACGGGTTTTTTTTTATCATGTCTGAATTTGCACAGCCTAGCACAGTGCCTGGATGAAAGGAGCTGCTGTTACAAGGCTTAGGTTTCTGGCAATGTAAAGGCTCTAAAGATTTAAGGGAGAGTGCACAGACTTAGGGAAATAAATCACAACCCCCTCCCCTCCCCCACAAAGACTTCAGCCTAGATTTAAGAATGAGAGTTTGAGGTCCAGAAAGATCGGAAAAACCTATTACCTCCCCATGGAAACGCAACTTCCCCTCCTCCTCCTCTCGGGTATTTATCACCTCAAGTTACTCAGCCTGGCTCTGGGTGGGCTGCAGTCAAAGCCCTGGTGACCAGAGCAAATGTATTCTCGTGGGAGGGAAATGGGCAACACGAGTCACACCCACCTGGAGGAGGAGGGAAGTGCGGGTACCAAGGGAGCGAGCCGGCTCAGGGATTTCATCAGACTGCACCGCCGCCCTCCGCCGCTAGGGTCCCGGGAAGGGACCGCTCGCTCAAGACTGCTCATTCAGAGCCCTTGCCGGCACTCACCAAAGCTTCTCAGCTTTCTACAAGACGACTCGCAGCATCACCCGCAGCATCACCGCCAAGGGCGGCTGGCAGGTTCTGGCCGGTAACCTCCGTATGTTCCCGTAAATCCGGGCACCCCAGAGCCCGCCAGTGCCTTTGCTCGGGTACCGGGGGCCCCGTCCCGCCAGCGGACTGGTCACAGGACAGGGACACGCCCCGAGACTCAGGGAGACCGGCTCCCTCCGAAAGGAGGGCTCCAGGTAACAGCCCACCCCGTCGAGCGAGCGCCCAGGTCGCGGGCTGCGGCCGCGTTCGGCTGCCACGTCGCCCCGCCACACCCTTCTCGGTGGCCACCACTGCCCGGGATGGAGATGCTCGGGAAGGAAGTCCCTCGGCTCCCTCTGGAGCGCAGGCGGCCCCACCCCGCGCTCGCTTCCCCTTGGCTTTCGGCGCTGACCCAGCTCCTGGGCCTCTTACCGAACTGCCGAGAGGTGGAAGGGACCGTGGCGGAGGCGGCAGGTCTGCGCGGGCCGAAGCAGCCGGGTGGCCAACGTGGACACGAGGGAGGAAGCAGCCATTGCCCACGCCGGTGTCTGTGCAGGGAGAGAAACGCGGGCGCGGGCCGCGCGATTATACGGCTGGCGCGTGTCAGGCCCCGCCTCCCGCCGGCACCCATTAGTCCCTGTCCTGGAAAGCCCTGCTTATGATTGGAGCAAGAAGAGCCCGGAGTGAAGCCTGGAAGGTTCGCAAGCCTCGGCAGCGTGCAGTGATTGGCTGAGGAAGGCAAGCCCCTGCCAGACGCAGTTGGTGTTACCGAAGCCAATACTAGCGTTTGTTCATTCATTGCCTGAACAAATATCTGAGCGCCTTCTGTGTGCAAGTCACTGTAAAGAGTGTATAAAAAGATAGACAAAATACCAACTAATAAATGTAGACGAGTGATGGAGTTAGAAAAGAACTATTTGGCAAACCACAGTAAAGATTGATTCAGAATCATCAATGGATGGCAAAACAACTGGGTGAAGTTGGATTTGGAACAAGATGTATTCACATATAGGGTTCCCAGATCCCGAAAATAAAAATACAAGTCGCCCAATTAAATTTGAATTTTAGATTATTTAGAAGGAGAGTCATACTTACATTAAAAAAGTATTCGTTGGTTATCCGAAATTCAAATTAAATTGGACTGCCTGTATTTTATCTGGCTGCCCTATTTACATAAAACTCAAAGTATCTCTTCCTCAAAATTCGTACTAATAAAAAAGTAAATTTACAGTCGAGAAACCTGACAGTCATCACCTTAAACAAGTGATCAAAGTTAACACCACCAGTAATGGGATCGACACATATTGTGTATTCCCAAGATATGATGCATTGGGTACAACATTTCATAAAAGTTTGAAAAGTGAATGAGGTGATTTTCCTAAACCATTGAGTCCGCTTAAAAAATGTTACTGATTTTTCATTTACACATTGAGAGGAGACATGACAGACCTGAAATGTTAAAACAGTCCAAGAAAAGGCCATATTCCTGAAATTTTGGAATATACGAATAGACCGTAGCTTAATCCTGAGGAAACATCAGACCGTCGCTGGAGGCTCACGGGGATGTCCAAGAGAGGACTCAACCCGGAGCAGGGGTGACCAGGTTCTTGTCTTCGGTAGGAGAAAGAATTCAAGAGGGAGCCAGATGCAGGAAAGCACAGAAGTTTTAATGAAAGTACACACTTGAGAGGGAAGTGCTGGCAAACTCAGAGATGACGACCCGCGGAGGAAATCCCGACCAGGGTTATTTATACCTCCCTGAGGGCAGGTTTTGGTAACGTCCCATTGACAGGCTCGTCAGTTTCTTCCCAATAGGTGGGATCCTTAATTTCCCCGCTCTTTCTTCCTTATTTGGCTCGTCTGGAACTGTCACGGCGTCAGATGCATGCTGGGAGTCGTAGTAACTGCAACCTAAAAGAGATTTTAATAGCATAATTAGCGAAAGGTCAGATCCGGGTGGGGCATTAGCCTTGCTGGATGAAACTGGTTCTTGTTCTTCTCCGGTTGCAGATACAGTCACTTGTTACTTGGATAACCAGTGAGGCTCCTCACGTTGTATCCTGGAGAGGGTTGTCAATTTCCTAGGCTACCTATCCTGCCTCAAGAGAAGCCCAAAATGAAAGCTGTCCTACAAGAAAAATAGCCTGCACTTTTTATGAAAATGTCAAAGTCATGAAAGACAAAGAATGCGGAACTGTTTTAAAGGAGTCTAGACACGACAATTAAATGCAATGCATGATTTCTGAATCAAAAAATTGTTTTCCCCTTTCATTTTTTTTCCCTCTCTTGTCTTTAAGAGAAAAGAAGTCAATAACACAAACTTTAGTTTCTGAGACTAATAATAATAGCCAACATATACTAGACACTGTTCTGAGTATTTTACATGTATTATCCAATCCTCTTATCTGTTCCAGTAGTACCCTATTTTACAGAAGAGGAAACTGAGGTACAAAGAGGTTAAATAACTTGCTCTAGTTGCACAGCTAGTAAGTTAGCAGAGTTAAGATAGCAAAGGAAAATGGCAAAATATATGAGAAAAGGCACTAAAAATTGTAGGGTTATTGGGGTCTCGCCATGGCTAAAAGTAATATGACCTAAATTTTGTCACCACTTCTCACTCAAGAGCACACTTTCAAAGAAGGCCTCTTCAGTGAGTGCCTCAGGACATGCCTGGATGTCAAAGGCGTTCACTAGTATATCTGGTTCCTGCCTGAATCCCTGCTCCCACAGCTATGGCATTTACACGGCTTCCATCCTGACTCACTGCAGTAGAGCGTGAAGATGAAAACGCTGTCAGAAGACTTCTCCACAGTCACCACTTTTACAAACTTTCCCTTTAGTCCTCATCTTACTGGAACTTTCAAGATCATTCCAGAGTAAACCCCCTCTTACTCTTCAACACTCTGCTTTTGCTTTTCTCACGTCCCCTCCTAGTTTCCCTCCTACTTCTCTGACTGTTCCTTTTCAACCTCCTTTGCCAGTTACTTCTCCTCTATGTGGCCTTTATATATCAGGGCTCATCAAGGTTCTCTCCTGGCACCTCTGTCTCTCTACCCTCCCCTCAGCTATTTTATCTACTGCCATGGCTGAAAATATCTATATGATGATAACTCGCAAGTTTATCTCTATCCTGGTCCCTTCTCTGAGCTCCAGATTTGTACATATCAATATTATTGACATTTCAGAGTTAGCACATTCAAAACAGAACTCCTGATCTACCCCTAAAACTGCTTTTCCTCTCAGTCTTTTCCATCTCAGTAATTGAGAACAACCAGCTACCAGTTCGTTGTTTATACCAGAAACACAGGAGTTGGCCTTGACTTACATCCAGCTCTTTGAGACCTGTATATTCTTTTTCCAGAATGATGTCAATTCCATCTACTTCTCTCCATTGATCTAGTCCAGGTCAACTCCACCTCCTGCCCAGACAACTATAATAGCTCCTTAACTGATTCAGCGTTTTAAAGTGTAGATGGCATCATCCTTCTGAAAACTTTTCAATGGCTGGCCACCTTGCTTCAAATCAGAGCCAAGATTCTTGGCTGGTTTCAGCTTCCTTCACTTTTCACCCTGCCTACCACATTTTCATCACACTGGCTTCTTTTGGTTCCTTGATCATAGTAAACTCTTACCCTGCTTCAAAAAGCTCTACTCATAGTAGAGCTTCTTCCCTTATCATTCAGTTAACTCATCTTCTGGGGTCTCGGCTTAAATAACATCTCCTAAGACTCCCCAGTCTTTCAGGTCTCCTCTGTTACATTCTCTTAATGCATTCAGTGCTTTTCCTCTTAGTAGTTACTATGTAATTATTTAACTAATTATCTTTTCCAACTGAATGTAAGCTCCTGGAGGGTCATGCATTTTATTCACCAATGTATCTAACTGACAGAGGTCTGACCTTAAATTTAAGACATTTCAAAGTGGAAACTTTCCTAAGGCTTCCTTGCTGAGTGTGTTTTCAGTGTCTGGTATGCTGGGATTTCTCTTTCACAACTGTGACCTGAGTCCTGAGAGATAACCAGTAGAGACAGCTTAGGCACCAAACTGTCTGTCTTTTTTCGCTCGTGACAGGGTCTAAAACACTAGCTGCCCCAGAGAGCACCTACTAGCTGGGAGGGGCAGGAACCTTACTGTGACCAAGGTGGGAAGAGGCCCTGCGTGGCTGAGGTTGTTAGGGTAAAGCTGGGGTTTCCCAAGTGAGGAGACAGGACACTTACACAGAATGAAAATGCAAGGTTGCAAATCCTGCTGGAGGGAGCTGGAAAGGAGAACTGTGTGACGAATGGTGTGAGGAGATGGGGGTGGGGGAGAAGTTCAGAAAAGGCAGTACTGGTGTGGCTTTGTAATTTGCGGCTTAGCTTCTGCTTTGAAGCATCTGCTGTGACCAGATGGTGTGCAGTGATCTCTCTGGCCAGCTGAGCCAAAGAAGGAGTAAAACCTGCCCAGTTTTTGTAAGCTATAGGCTGGGTCTCTGGTGAAAAAATTGTCCTGCAGCAAATTAGCAATCTTTCTCATAATTTCTCTCTCTCTCTCTCTCTCTCTCTCTCTCTCTCTCTCTCTCTNCTTCTGGACAGCCGCTCACTGCGGCTGCTGGCCACTCACGCTGGCTGCTGGCTACACACGGTAGCCCATGGCAATCCACTGCAGCAGGGGCTGCAGCCTACACCATCACCGGCGACTCAAGGCTGCCCAGCTCCAGGTTGAGCTGTTGTTCAGCATCTTAGCTGTAGAGGGGCAGTGTCACTGGCCCTCATATGTGGGATCCAAACCAGGGTCCTCTGGTGTCCCAAGCCAGCTAGCTCTTAACCAACGCACCACTCGGCTGGCCCCCCAAAAAAACTCTTTTCTGAATTTGAATTTGCTATAGGCATAAAGGATAAATAGGTCCCCAATGAGTTTGTAGTCCTATTTTTATTATAGTATTTTAGGAGGGATGTTTTTATTTTGTGTTGTTTTAAGTTTTTGTTCTCAAATGTCCTTAAAAGAAATTTAAGTAAAATAAATAGGAAAATTAAAGTTATCTATGCTTAAATGCTTTACACAGTGAAGTTTGTATAAGTCTCATTAATCATTCTAGCTCAGCAAAGGTGAGGGGGGAAAGATGCATGCCTGACTAAGGATGTTTCTATAACACCCTCTTCAAGAAACAGGATTTTATATTCTTTACTCTATTGGTGATAACTTGACGGCCAAGGATCTCAGAATGTGTTGATCTACCAGCTCCTTTGCCAGTCCTCAGCACCTTCTGCTAACAGACAGGAATGCAGTTTCTTTATCTTTCCCAGGGCTGTGTTAGAAGACATCCATTTTGGCACTGCCAGCTGCCACTTTATCCTCCTTTTGTCTTCCAGTTTTAACCATCACATTTCAGAGTAATTCTGTAGGAAACTCTCAGTAATCTTCAGTATAAGTTTAGGTAATTTACTAAAGATATATATAACTTTTGTTGACAAAATGTGAACCTACTTTTATTATAAGTTGCACATTTGTTAATGTTTTTGATAACTTTATCAGTAAAACCTTTTTCTCTTCAGATATGAATATCACTGGGCAGATGGTACTAATATTAAAAAGCCAATCAAATGTTCTGCACCAAAATACATTGACTATTTGATGACTTGGGTTCAGGATCAACTTGATGATGAAACTCTTTTTCCTTCTAAGATTGGTGAGTTAAGGTTGTAGAACTGTTTTTCTTTTTAAATAATAAATGTGTTCTTTTTTTTTTTAAATGAATTTTATTTTACATGTNCCAGTGAAGCAATGTCCTCCACAACTAGACTGAAGAACAAAACGACAGCAGCTTGTCTGTTCCCCTTCCCCCAATTCCCCAGCACTGTTCCCTTCCCCCCAATAAAAATCTTTAAAAAAAAAAAAAAAGATAGACAATAGCAAATGTTATTGAGGATGTGGAAACATTAAAACTGATTTGGAAAACAGTCTGACAGTGCCTCAAAAAGTTAAACATGTAGTTACCGTATGACTGTGGGGGAAGAAGCAATAATTTTCCTCCTACCTTTCTAAGTTCTTTTGGGAGGACTAATAATCAAATTAACACGAGACAGAGTAACAGGAGAAAATGACCAAATTTATTATGTATGTATATATATGGGGTTTCCCTAAGAATATAAGACCAAAATACAGATGAGCAGTTAAGGCTTATATACCATCTTGAGCTAAGGAGAAAAGGGGATTATAGTTTGGGACTTCAAAGGACAAGAAGACAATTCAAATGGAAATGGAAAAGCAAATGTTTGGTAAACTAATATTTCCTGGGCCATTTTTAACAATGGGATACAAAGGAAACTTTGATCAAAGGGCCTTGCTAGGTTCCTCCCTGTCTGTCACACTTAGTTTATATTAAACTGTAGTTACGTATGATAATACGTAGTTCCCTTTTGGGAGCAGGTTATCTAAATTCTTTTAGGCAGTTAGGGGGAAAGTTAAAGGTTCTCTCAGAGTCTTTTGTTTCTTGAAAATAACCAGCTTAAAATAATCATTATCCCAAAAGGCATATTTTCGGGTGGCAAACTCTGCTTCTCCTCATGACTAACCAGTACAGAAATGTTCATAGCAGCATTATTCATAAAAGCGGAAAAATGTAAACAACAGAAATGTCCATCAACAGATGAATGGATAAAATAAGGTATATTCATACAATGGAATATAACTCAGCCATGAAGAGGCATGAAGTACTGATACACGCTACAATACAACATGGGTGAATCTTGAAATCATCAAGAGAAATAAGCCAGTCACAAAAGACCATATACAGTATTGTATGGTTCCATTTATATGAAACGTCCAAAGTAGGCAAATACATATAAAAAGGTAGACCAGTTGTTGCCAGGGGTTGGGAGGAGGGAGGAATAGTGAATAACTGCTAATGGGTACTGGTTTCTTTTGGGGGTGATCAAAATATGCTAGAATTAAATCGTGGTGATGGTTGCACAACTCTGTGAATATACTAAAAAACAAAACACTGGATGGAGCATACATTTTATGCTATTTTATTTTTTTAAGAATTTTTTAATTCAGGAATTGGGGTAAGGGAACAGCATTGGGGAATTGGGGAAGGGGAACACACAAGTTGCTGTCCTTTTGTTCTTCAGTCTAGTTGTGAAGGATGTTGCTTCATGGGCCCATGTTGGTATTGTGATCATTGCTCTCTTCCTGGCTGAGGCAGATCTGTCGCCGGCCATTGGACAGCCGCTCACAGCGGCTCCCGGCAGCTTATGGTAGCTTACAGCAACCCACTGTAGCCCCACTGCAGCCCTCAGCAATCGCTGGGGACTCAAGGCAGCCCAGCTCCAGGTGGAGCTGTTGTTCACCATCTTAGCTACAGAGGGCGCAGTGTCACTGGCCCATGTGGGATCCGGAGAGGCAGCTCTGCTGCTCAGAGCTCGTGCTCCCAAGCCAACTCTTAACCAGCGAGCCACTCGGCTGGCCCAAGGAGCACACATTTTTAAAGGGTGACTTTTATGCTATATGAAATACATATCAATTTAAAAGTCAAATTACATTTTTAAAAATTGCAGCATTCTTAGAGGACCCATGCTATCCAGGGAATGCAACCCAACAGCAACAAATACAAGGCCAGCCACTCCCCCTCACAACCTCTACCCCGCATCCACCCAGACCCACACCCACACCCCCACTACGACTGTCCCAGGGCCGCAATCCCACCATTCCTCCCGGAGAAGTAAGGCCCGGGTTAACGACTGTGACTGGGAGAGCTGATGACTGGATGAAGCTGTGAAAGAGGGCGGGGTGAAAAGGGGCGGTCCAGTCCCCGACGGCGAGGGGCGGGGCAGAGGGAAGCCTTCTCTCGCGAGATTTTGCTGGTTCCGCATTTAAGCTCTCTTAGGTGGGGGAGGCGGGCGAGGTGGGCGCAGCAGCTTGCACCGGCTTATATCAGCTCGACCCCGGCTCGGAGCAGCAGCGGCCAGTCCTTCTGCTGTCGGCGGGCTGAGGACTGTGGGCTCCCTCTCGGTTTCCGCGCCGGCTCCGAATCCTGACCGCGGCGGGGGCCAGCGCCCCCTCCCATCCCCTCCGAGGATAGAAGATGAGCTTCCTCTTGTGAGTGCGGCCGGGTTGAGGGGTCCAGAACTGAGGGCCGAGGTCCGGGAGGCGGAGAGCCGGGTTTGCGGCGACGGCCGGCACGGCGTGGCCGGCGCTTCCTTTGCCCCGGGGCTCGGGGCCGCTGGGCAGGCTAGGACGTGGGCCGATGCAGACGGTCGAGGCAAAGGAAGTGGAGCGAGAAGGCTGGGGAGTAGAGAGGCCCCATAGCCGGTAGCGCCTCCAAACTTTTCCGCCCCAATGCCCCTGAGGTCGGAAGGATGATCTGGGGGCGGAGCCCCAGGCCCGGCGGTAGGCTCCCAATTTCTCTAGTCTGGAGTCTTTTCTAGTGGCGATCCATTGCTGACTTAGCTTTTTACTCCACCGGTTGTCCAGCTTTATTAACATTAAATTAATGCAGCGGAAAAATGCTGCCCCAGGAAAACGCGAAGTGCTGCAGTTTGAGAAGCATTGCTCTAGCACAGTGGGTCTCAACCTTCCTAATNCTCTCTCTCTCTCTCCACAAACCCCCCATCTTTATTGATATGCTGGTCAAATATTGACCTAGGATTATTTCCCAAATACCTGCAGCTCCCTTCCACCTCTCCAAATCTAGCTATCCTGAAAGATTTTCTTAGTACATAGCTGGCTTTTCATATCCTCAGTGACTCTACAACTTGAAGAACAATACCATTAAAAGGGGAAGAAACTTTCATGAACTCCTTTCTCCCTATGAAGTCTAGAAATATTTTGTATGATAATTATATTATTTAAATAATATAAATGATTATAAAAGTATAATCAATAAATGTCTTTATGTTTATAGCTTTTATACAACTATCAAATCACACAGGTAAAAATGAAACCCCAATAAAACTACAAAAGTTAAAATCAAAATAATATCGTTAATGTGACAGATGATTTTTCAGATGAAATAAAATCATCTGCAACATGAATATGGTACTGATAGGTACAGGGCAAGTTCTTTTGTGCTGGGCATCCTGCATCACCATTTGCTGAGCTGTGACTTGATTCTCCCACAGTTTTCCTTTTCTTGCTTTCTTCATTCCACCAAGGTGTCATGTGGCTGTCACTTGGTGCTACTGCATCATTTTCGTATTGTATGCTTCTGTTAATGTTTCATTAGATCATAGCAATTTGGTCCTTTGGTACCAACAAGAGCGAGCACAAGTGGACCCATGGTACTGAAACTGTGTTTAGAATGAGAAAGTACTCTCTGGGCAAACAGATGCAACTATTATACTTCCCAAGCCACACAAAACTTCTGAAATTCAGGGATTGCATCAGTTAAAAAATTGGTCTAAAATAATATTTAGGCAAATATCCAATTGCATTTATTTAGCAAATATTAGCTGAGTATCTACTCTGATATAAGGCCCACAATAGGCACATGTTAAATACATGATAAACGTCAGGGATTTGCTTTCCGGAAGCTGGTCATCTAATAGAGGTGATAAATGTCAAAATTTCTTCCTATTGAAGAATAGCAAATATTGATTGAGTATATATATGTTCCAAGAACTGTCTAAGTGAATTCTATATCTTAACTCATTGAATCCTCAGAACCCATGAGATTGCCCTCTGTTTTACAGATGAGAAAAATGAGGCAAAATGTTATAAAAAGAATCAAGTTCATATGGTTATTAGATAGCACTGGCAGGGTTCAAACCCAGACTTTCACCTCCAAAATATGAGCTTTTTAGTCACTATTCTATCTTGCTTCTCTTAAAAAAAGTTAAAAATAATATAAGTATTTGTTTATTAGAGAAAAAATTGAATTTTCAGAAAAGTAAGAGAACAAATTCCTACTCCCTAATACAACAGCTGTTTAATATGTAAACACTACTTTTTAAAGACTTGAATTATGATTATATATTGTAAGAAGAATATAAATGGCTATAGAGGCAGAAAAGGGGATTTCTGGCTGGATCTTAAAGGACAGGGTATGATGAGGATGTGAGGCATTCCAGGCAGAAAGAATTTCAAGAACAGGAGAATGGACTCAAGGAGTTCCAGGGCTTATTGTGGAAATAGGAAGGAGTTGTTTGGTTGGAGCACTGCCTTGAGTAATGAAGCTATCAAACCAGCAAAATAAAGGCCAAGTCAAAAAGAGCACTGAATCACTTCGCCTTTCATCTTCTCAGCACTGGTAATGCTGCACTGATTACGACTTACTTCTGGATCCATCTCCTCAGACTGGGATTTCCAGTTTATATGCCTATTCATTCAATGAGTAGTTTCTGTGTGCCAGGCACTATGGTGAGCATTGGGGATGACAAATGAACAATCTATATCTCTGCCTCCAAAGAATTCTCAATCTAGTGGGAAAGAAAATGTAAGACAGTTCTGATGGAAATATGAACAGTGTGGGTTTCTGTCACTTGCCACCAAAAGCACCTAAAGTAGACTATTACCAACAAACCTGGACATGGTCTCCCCTTCTCTGTGCACCCACTCCCACCATATACAAACCAGATCATAGGGAGAAAACAAAAGAGGTTCTTAAAATATAAAATCACTGCTATCAAATGAGGAGCCTGGTAGGATGACCAGATAAAACTAAGTGGCAAGTAAGACAATGACTGAAAAATGCCATTGCGATTTAGAAACTAAGACACTGGAGAGCTTGGTGAGAGAAGATTTTGTGGGAGGTTGGGCAGGGCGCAGAATCTGGACTGATGGGTGTTGAATAAAGGGATGGTGATGTCATGGAGACAGTGAATAAAGACTGTCATTGTATAAGAAACCCTTTCTGAGTTGTTGGATGGTCCTTTGGGAGGCCCGAGGTAACTTTAAAGTAAGATAAATTTGTTTCAAATGGCCAATAAACACATGAAAAGATTCTCAAAATCAACCAACGGGAGAAATGCAAATTGTAATTACAATGAGATACCACTTCACACTCACTAGGATGGCTCTAATAAAAAAGATAGACAGGGCCGGCCGAGTGGCGCAATGGTTAAGAACTGGCTTGGGATGCCAGAGGGCCCCGGTTCCGATCCCACATATGAGGGCCAGTGACGCTGCCCTCCACAGCTAGGATGCTGAACAACAACTCAACCTGGAGCTGGGCTGCCGGGAGTTGCCGGCGACGGCGGCGTAGGCTGCAGCCCCTGTGGCAATGGGTTGCCATGGGCTACCATATGTAGCCAGCAGCCGCAGTGAGCGGCCGTCCAGAAGCCGGTGACTGATCTGCCTTGCCCGGGAAGAGCGCAATGATGGTGCCAACTTGGGCCAGTGAAGCAATGTCCTCCACAACTAGACTGAAGAA
>NW_017731903.1:416983-425218 GCF_001890085.2 Hipposideros armiger | reverse complement strand
CTAATTTTGCTACTGTTATGAATTGTAAATATCTGATATGCAGGATGTATTTTCATTGTTACAAATTGAACATAATTAAAGCATAGTGATTAATCACAACAACAATATGTAATTATATATTGTGAAATATTTATTTCTAATTACAAATAAATGAAGTTTTGTCTTGAAGCATGGAGACGGATAGAGGAGCGGTGTCTCTGTTCCTAAGACCATCGAAAATATGTGTTTTCCGATGGTCTTAGGCGACTCCTGTGAAAGGGTCGTTCGACCCCCGAAGGGGTCGCGACCCACAGGTTGAGAACCGCTGCTCTAGCACATTATTTCAGGTGGAGCTCTCTACGTAATTGCTTAAATATGTGTAGTATGGTTGGATAAATACCATTTTTAAAAAGTTACGGACATCACCCACATACTTGACATTTTTGTTAAATGTTATTAAGTTACACAGTGTTTCATAACTAGAGTTTGTCTTCCTAATTCCTTATTGTGAGAAATTTGGATTCTTTCGCTATTATAAAATAGCACTACTGGGAATATCTTTGTCCAAATTGCTTTTTCCCTTCTTTTGATTTCTGTTTTTTAAGGATATAGTCTCCACAGTATGATTAGCATGTCAGAAAGTCTGTATGATTTAGATTTTAATTACAAATTTCTATATTACTACAATCTTCCCGGTCCCCCAAGTCTTATGAGTTCATGTTAGTGGTTTATTTGTGGATGCACAGTTGCTAATGTAAGGCTCTTTATTTGTTTTAAACTTTGTTTTGTTGATGGACATTTCAGTTTCCACTTTTTGGCTTTTATGAATAATGCTGCTGTGAACCTTTGTGTACTACAGATTTTTGTTTTGGATGTATGTGTTCATTTCTCTTAGGTAAATACCTAGAAATGGAATTGCTGAGTTACATGGCAACTATGTTTAACCTTTTGAGAAACTGCCAAACTTTTTGAAATCACTGCACCATTTTGCATTCCCACCAGCACTGTATGAGTTTCATTTTCCATACACCCTTGCTAGCATTTGTTAGTTATCTTGGATTGTAGTCATCCTAGTGGATGTGAAATGGTATCTCATTGTGATTTGAATTTGTGGTTCCCTAATGACTGAGAAGGTTGAACATCTTTGGGTGCTTATTGGTCATTTGTGTATTTTCTTTGGAGTAATGTCTTTAAGTCTTTTGACCATTTTTATTTTTAATTATAGTTACAACCTTGGACCATTTTTAAATTATGTTGAGTCTTTTTGTTTTTGAGTTGTAACAATTCTTTATCCTGGATACAAGTCCATTATAACATCTATGATTTGCAAATATTTTTCTGCTATTTTGTGGCTTGTTTTCACTGTCTTTTTATTCTTTATATTTTTATTATTATTTTTTGTTTTGTTTTTGTTTTCATTGTCTTGATAGTGCCATTTCAAATACAAACGTCTTAATTTAGATGAAGATCATATTGAATCATGAGCATTCTGTAAGTTTTCCATATTTAGCTTCCTGTCATTCGTAGCTTTCTATTTGTGAAGGGCCATGCCTTCTAATTTAGTACTTCCTTATTTATTTATTTATTTATTTATTTATTTATTTATTTATTTATTTATTTATTTTTAAGCTGAGCCATCCTGCCACCTGTTGGTAGCTCAGCGGCTGCTCAGCTCCGGCCAGGAATCGAACTGTTGCTCAGAGCTCAAACTCTTGAGCGAGCTCTTAACCAACTGAGCCACTCAGCTGGCCCTTAGTACTTCCTTATTAAATGTAGGTATTTAGCATGTTAAAAATTTTCCATATTTGATTTTTAGTGCTTTTGTAATTAATTTTTACTTCTTAATCAGTGTTATTTAAAATTTAAATTACTCAGATAAAGTGAAAGCCCGCAGTTTTTGTTCCCTTCCCCTTCTTAGAAGTAGTCACCAGTATCAATTTGATGTTTATCCATTCTGACACTTTCAATGCATTACAAAATGGGCTCCTGCTGTACATTTGGATTTGTGTATAAACATGTCTTGAGATCTTTCCATGTGAATACATATAGCTCCATCTTGTTCTTGTATCTTGTTCTTAACTATTATACAGTACTCTATGATGCGGATGTATCATAGTTTTATTCATTCTTTTAATAAACCTTAAGATTGTTTCCAGGTGTTTTACCGTTAAAAACAACCTTGGAAAACGCATCCTTGTCCATATCTTAAGAGAGATACCCAGAAGTGGAAGGGATAGATTGAGGAGCATTTCAGTGTTAACATACACTGCCATATTGCCCTCCCCCAAACACTTTACACTTTCACCAATAGTGTATTAAAGTACTAATTTCTCTATACCACATTTAATGTAATTAAGTGGTTTTAATTTTTGACTCAGATTAAGGAAAAATAAATCTTACTTTAATTAAACAGCTTTTCACATGTTCATTGGTCATTGTATTTTTTCTTCTGAATTGCCTATTCATCTCCTTAGCCCATTTTTCTAAAGGGTTCCTTACCTTTTTCTTAACAGATTATATTTTATTATTCAGCCCATTATCTAGTTTATCCTTTGTAATATGTGTTGCTAGTATTTTTTGTTGTTACTTGTCTTTTAAGGTTTCTGGGTTTTGTGTCATATTAGGAAGACCTTCCTTATAGACGGTGTGAGATAGGAATAAAAACTTATTTTTTTCCCCAATAACCAGTTGTCTCTCATTTATTTTTCCTGCTGAAAACCAAAATGTGTTACTTCCGCTGTGGTTTGCTTTGATGGCATCCCAAGTATTTTAATAAAGAAATTGGATTTTTGAGCTATGTGAACCATAGGGCTACCTCCCTCCGAGCACCATTTTCTATAGGTGGAAATTGAGGCCAAAAGGAGGTTAGGTTTCTCACGCAGTCACAGAGATAGTGGCAGATCAAGGACTAGAATCCAGGTGTTTTTCTTCTTTTGGTTGAAGTGCCCTTTCTATTACACCAGGCTGTTTCATGAGACATCGTTAAATTGCCTTCTATGTGAAATTGTGCTGCTAATCCTGTTTCTATGTGAGTAAAGAAATTTAAAGCATTCTTTCATTGTGATCCCCCACCACAATAAGCACTACCAATCCTGTCACTTTTCAGGCAGTATTTTTTATTTTATTTTACAGAGCAGTTTACATGCCTAAAATTTTGCCATTTTGCTTCTATTCCTAAAAATTGATATACTTTTTCTTTTACCCTAATAGCAGCAGCCGCTCTTCTAAAACATTCAAACCAAAGAAGAATATCCCTGAAGGGTCTCATCAGTATGAACTCTTAAAACATGCAGAGGCAACTCTAGGAAGTGGGAATCTGAGACAAGCTGTTATGTTGCCAGAGGGAGAGGATCTCAATGAATGGATTGCCGTTAACAGTAAGTTTTTAATAACGTTCAACTTCGCTGGTTTATAGAAGGTTTTTCCTAAAATCTTTTTTTTTTTAAATGAATTTTATTTTACATGTATAATGGTTGTAATATAGAGAGTATCTGTAAAGGAGTGCATAAGTACAAATGCACCCAAAACTGTAGTTCTCTTCAGAGTACTTGGTTGTAACTTTTGTGGTTGAGTAGAGAGACCTGAGGAGAAATGATGGACTACTTTGGGTAATTTCTAGGGAGAATGAGGCTGAGTAGGGTCAAATAAAAGATTGGTAAATGCAAAGATGCTATCTGTGGTGGACCATGACTGTAGGGAATCCACCTGTATAGTTGTGCTCCCACTCCCAGCAGCTGTCATCTACCTGTGTACACAGAAAAGTTAATTGCAGTTTGTATCATCAGTCACTTGATTGTTGTGAGTTAAGAATAGTCCTAGGAGATTGAGAGATTGGAAGAAAATGGAGGGACCGATGAGCTGAAAGTCACTCTGAGTTCAAGAAGGCGGCAAGAGCATGACATGGAAGGATATGCTGAGGCTAGAGATTTGAATTATATAATTTCTGAGATGAGATCAGTTCTGGGTGATAAGGTTTAAATCTAGTAAGAATTTCAGATGTTCCAGAATTTTTAAAACTTTTTTTTTTTTTTTTTAGCTGAGCCAACTTGACACCTGTTGGCCGCTCAGCTCGGGCCAGGAATCGAACCGGCGACCCTGTTGCTCAGAGCTCACGCACTTTTTTTTTTTTAAAGATTTTTATTGGAGAATTGGGGGAAGGGGAACAGACGAGTTGATGTCCTTTTTTTCTTCAGTCTAGTTGTGGAGGACGTTGCTTCACTGGCCCAAGTTGGCACCATCATTGCGCTCTTCCTGGGCGAGGCAGATCAGTCGCCGGCTTCTGGACGGCCGCTCACGCTGGCTGCTGGCTACACACAGTAGTCCATGGCAACCTGGCAACCCACTGCAGCAGGGGCTGCAGCCTAAGCCTTCGCCGGTGGTGACTCAGGCAGCCCAGCTCCAGGTTGAGCTGTTGTTCAGCGTCTTAGCTGTAGAGGGCAGTGTCACTGGCCCTCATATGTGGGATCCGAACCGGGGCCCTCTGGCATCCCAAGCCAGCTCTTAACCAACGTGCCACTTGGCTGGCCCTGGAATTTTTAAAGGAAAGTTTCAAACATACAAAAGTACAGAAACTTGTATAGTGAATTCCCAGGTATCCATTATCCAGCTCCAATAATTATCAATTCATGGCCAATTCATGATTCTTCTATATATCTCACTCTGATTTTTTTTTCTTCACCCTGATTCTTTAGTAGTAAATCCTAGACATACTTTATCTATAAATATTTTAGTATCTCTAAAAGGTAGCTCCCCTTTTAAAGATAATTACAATACCATCATTCCTTTATGTTATCAAATATTCAGTCAGTGTTCACATTTCCCCCGGTTGCCCTATAAAATTTTTTTTTTTTTTTAAATGTATGGTTGGTTGAAATCAGGATCCAGGAATCCAGTACATATGTTTCTTAAATCTTAATTTCTGGGTTTCCCCTCATTATAGTCTTTTTTTCCTTGCTGTTTTGTCGTTCTTGAAGAAACTAGTTCATTTGTTTTCCACAGTGTGTATTTTGTCGATCGTATCCCCATGGCATGCATTATGATGTTCTCTTCCTCCTTTTATTTCCTGTAAATGTTAGAGCTGGAGCAGCACTGTCCAGTAGAACTCTCTGTGACGATGCAAATGTTCCATATCTGCACTGGCCATTTTGGCACTTGAAATGTGGCGAGTGTGACTGCAGAACTGTAGAACTGAATTTTAAATTCAGTTTCATGTTAATATAAGTAGCCATTTGTGGCTAGTGGCTACCATGTTAGCGCAGATCTAGAGCTTGGATCCGTCAGATTTGATTTTGTTTGTTTGTAAAACTACTTCATAGGTGGTGGTATATACTTCCAATAGTGTAGGTAGATACTAACATAGTGTCTAGTTGCCTTTTTATGTGGTATTAATCAGCTATTGATAATTGTTGCCTTGATCAGCACTGATAGAAATATAATGTGTAAGCTACAAGTGTAATTTAAAATTTTCTAGTAGCCACAATAAGAACAATTTTGTTTTTCTCAACTCACTAAAAAGCCATTGTGCATGTTACTAAGAGAAAAAAACAAGGTGTAGAACTATGTAAGATGTTATTTTTTGTGTAAGACAGGATAAGGAAACTTACGGGGGCAGGAGACAAAAAAGTAATCTAGTAGTGACCTGTGTGTAGGAGGGATTTGGAGTGATTGGAATTCAGATTTTTTTGACTGAATATTTCTATATATTTTGATACGTGAACCATGCGAACTATTATATATTCAGAAAAGAACCTTTTTTTTTTTTTAACCTTACACAAATTATCATTTATTCTGAAGGCATCTGTTGGCCTTCTTTAGCCTTAGGTTTTTCTTTGAGACTTACTGCTCTAGATCAGCTGTTTCAATTCTTTTGGTCTCAGGATCCCTTTATTCTCTTAAAAATTATTGAGAACCCCAAAGAGCTTTTAATTATGTAGGTTATGTCTAGTGTGACTTACTGTGTTAGAAATTAAGACTGAGAAATTTGAAATACTGCTGATTTTTTTGAAATAATATTATTTAATTGGTTAAAAGAAAAAAGGCAGCTCTTGAAGGTATAAGTTGTAGGTGTTCAGAAAACTTCCTCAAATACTATAATACTTATTTTTAAATTCATCTAAAAATTGCAGTAATATACCCAGTATCTGTCAACATATTTTTTAATGAAAAATCATTATTTTCCAAAATAAATTTTAGTGAGAAGTATGGCATTGTTTTTACATGTTTGCAAATCTTAAAGTCTGGCTTGATGGGAGGCAGCTGGATTGTCAGGTCTGCTTCTGCATGCAGTCTGTTGTAATGTCACACATCAGGGAGCCACTGGAGAACTCCACCGTGCCTCCTGAGAGAAGGAGAGTGAATGGAGCAATTAAAATAAAATTCCAGCCTCACAGATTCCCCCCTGAAACAGGGAATCCCTAGACCACATTTGGAGAATAGCTGCTTTAGACCAATAAGCTAGCACACCATCTGGGCATACTCTTTGTTTTCAATCAATATTGAGTGCTTAGTATTACTTTTTTAGAAACATGACTAAGAGAAAGGTTTATAAAAGGGAGTTTTGTACAAAATTTCTTTTGACAAATAGAACTTTTTAATCTTATTTTAAGAAACTTGGAGAAGCCCTAGTGGATTTTTAGGTACTCCTTTTTAGACAGGGAACTAAAACATTTTAGAAAACTTGTGTGGTTTTAAGGCTTATGTCATTCTCTTCGCACAGAGTTTGTTTCATTCATCCCCTTCCTCTTCCATTTTCTTCCAGACCTAGCTGAAGCTCTTTTAGGAAGTACTCCCTGGGAACCTCTTCAATATGTTGGTGCCTTTTCTCTGAACTCTCACACTTATTGTTGGCCTTTGGATAACTACCTTCTCATGTGTTGTATTACTCATCTCTTATAATTTTGTCCCTTCTGTTAGCTTGAGACTCCAGGGCAAGGAACATTATCCCGTGTCTTTTTTATATCCTTAATATTCATTAGGCCTCAATTTTTTATGATGAATTAGATTTTTTAAATGCGTATTAATAGCTGATATACCGCCTCCCTCACAATATATTCTGTAACACTTTTGTAACAAATGGTATTGTTTAGTCCAGGTTGATAAGAAGTTATAGATTTTTTTCATTCCCTTGGATGTAATCATTCACTAATGATATAATAGTTACCATTAAGTTAGAAGTATCTAATTTTTATTTTTCTGCTGTAATATGCTGGTTAAAAGCTTAGTATATTGAAAGTTAACTTCACTTAGGTATGAGAACTTGCAAAGAGAAGAGAATTTACAGTATCTCTCTCTGGATTGTTGGATCTCCCAAAGATTCGGCCAAGATTTGGAATGCATTATATATTGGGTTGTCAGAAAAGTCATAACGCATTTTTGCAATGAAAAACATAGAAAAAATACGTCATAACTTTTCCGACAACCGAATATTTACCCTTCAACTGAGAGAGCTGATGTTTTGTTGTGTTTCTACAGACATTTTAATACAAATCTGCTTTTATCTTTCCAGCTGTGGATTTCTTCAACCAGATCAACATGTTATATGGAACTATTACAGAATTCTGCACTGAAACAAGTTGTCCAGTCATGTCTGCAGGTCCAAGGTACATATTACTGCCTATTATATGGGTATTGGAATTACTAAATAAAGCTGATCACTAATTGATAGAAAGTAAATAATAAAGACCTGTTTTTCTTACCTGATTGCTTGTGTAAAAGCCGTTAAAGTTTTTGAGGACTTGAGTACTTACCTATAAGCTTTTAGTTATTGTTAAATACTTTGGCATTTGGTACTTAGTGTTTGATTTTGTAATTGCATTATAGTAAGTGTGAATGTTCAATTGTAGGAGTAAAAGGAAAAAAATTTAGGTTAACCTTGCATTCCAAAAGTTAAACGTTTTTCAATTTTATTACAGTATGGTTCTGTTCTGGTTTTAAAATCAATTTCTTGAAAGAATTTTTAGTTGACTCTTTAGTATTTGATTATTTTTTTCTTGTGCTTATTTATTGTTAATTACTTCCAAATAATGCTGCTTTAGTTATCTGGCTTAGAGATGCTAGAAAAACTTGACCATAATAAAGTTGAAGAAATATTGAGAAAGAGATGGAACTCTTTGTTACCCTTAATGTTTGCCAGGTGTGATGGGATTAATGTTTTAGTGTGTTTCCTTCTAATCTTTTTCCTATAGTAAATGACTGATTTTATGTGATAATAGATGGTATCAAAATATTTACCTCTTGGGAAAAACTGTCTTTTTTTTT
>NW_017731903.1:375576-415348 GCF_001890085.2 Hipposideros armiger | reverse complement strand
GCAACCCACTGCAGCAGGGGCTGCTGCCTACGCCGTCGCCGGCGACTCATGGCAACCCAGCTCCAGGTTGAGCTGTTGTTCAGCATCTTAGCTGTAGAGGACAGTGTCACTGGCCCTTATATGTGGGATCCGAACCGGGGTCCTCTGGCGTCCCAAGCCAGCTCTTAACCAACGCTCCACTGGGCCGGCCTGTAAATGTGTTCTTTTTAAAGCTCTGTTTAAGAAAATGTAACAGATTCCCAAATTTCTCTCCAAAAAGATTATAAATGTATACCCCTATCAGACTTATTTGTGTCTGCCTGTACTTGTTGTTACTCATTTTTTCAATCTTTTATAATTGGGATAGGTAAATTTGTTTTAAGATACATTTTTAAAGTATTGTTGAGATTGAACATTTTGTGGTTTATTGATCATTGTGTTTTCTGTTTATATCCCTTGTCCGTTTCTTTGTATGTTAAGGATATTAGCTCTTTGTCATACATGTTGTCTCCAGGTTGCCTTTTGTCTTGTGTTCATGAGGTACTTTACTATATATAACTTTTTTTACTTTATCCTATTAATCTTTTCTTTAATGATGTCTGGATTTTAATCAGTGATTAGAAAGGTTTTCTCTATTTCAGTATTATAAAAATATTTGTCCATGTTTTCATTTTAGTACTTCTTTGGTTTTGTTTTTACATTTAAATCTTGTATCAGGAATTTTTTTTCTCAATGTTCCCTTAATTTTTTTCCTATTATAAATGGTAGTCAGTTTGTCCAGTGCTATTTATCAAATACATATGTCTTTTCTCCCCTGATTATCAAATTGCTACATATTTTGGAGTCTTTGACTCTCTTTATCTGTTCCTGTAGAAATTCCACACTGTTTTTTAATTAACTATGGCCATATATCTTTGAGCATCTTGTAGGGCTAGTCTCTCTTCCTTGCTCTTCTTTTTCAGAATATTCACGGCTATTCTGGGATATTTGTTCTTCCAAAGAACTTAGAATCATTTTGTCAAGGTAAAAAAAAAACAAACAAAAAAAACCTGAGATTTTGATTATAATTTCATTCAATTTGTAGATTAACATAGGGTTTCTTGTTTCCTTGACAATAGTGAGGCTTTCTATCCAAGAACAAGGTATAGTTCTTCAATTATTCATGTTTCTTATTATTCCTCTTGTAAAATTCTGTAGTTTACTTTATGCTTATCCTTCAGGTTTCTTAAGTTTATTTCTAGGCATTTAATGTTTTTTTATTGATACCTGGTTTCCAACTGGTCTTGTTTAGTATATAGAAAAGATGTTGATTTTTATATAAATTTTATAATTCACCATCAGACTTTGATCGTTTCTGTTGTTTTGGGTTGATTTCCTTAAGTTTTTTAAGTATACAATTACATATTGAGATAATACTAATTTTGTCTCTTCCTTATGATATGTATACTTCTTGTGAAACTCTTAACCTAATTGTACCAACTAGTATTTTCAGAGTAGTGCTGACTAATGGTGATGACCGCAAACATCCTTTTCTTGCTTCCTTATCCTGGCGGGGGGGGGGTGGTGTCCAAAAATGTATACACATGACTTGTATTCATCTTTTGTTATCGGTATATATTATTACAATTTTAATACAGTTTTTTCCTTTCTTAAAATGTGTATACATTTTTTTGGCACCCTCTGTATATGAGTGCTTCTAGCACGTCAGTATTAAACAAGAATCTTGCTTTTGGTTAGAGGTGTGTGAATTCTTTTAGGTTAGGTATGGTTGTAGAATTTTACTGGATACCTTTCCAGTATCTATTGTTGATGACCGTGAGGTTTTTTCCTTTTTTTTTTTTTTTGTGGAGGGCAGTGTCACCGGCCCTCATATGTGGGATCCAAACCAGGGCCCTCTGGCGTACCAAGCCAGTTCTTAACTATCGCGCCACTCGGCCGGCCCGCCATTATTTTTTTAATGATCTCCTGGAAGGGTCTTTTTTATTGCTAATACTTTGATTAAGATTTTGGCATTGGTATTTATTGATGAGATTAGTCCTTGTCATTTTCAGTTTAAGGGTGTCTTATGAAGAGCATATTGTTGGATTCTGTCTTGTCTGTTTGGGCCACTATAACAAAAATGCCAGCGGCTGAATGGCATATAAACAACAGAAAGTTATTTCTCACAGTTTTGAAGGCTGAAAGCCCAAGATCAGGGGGCTCCAGCATGGTTGGGTTCTTGTGAAGGTCCACTTGTGGACTGCAGACTGCTGACTTCTCACCTAGTCCTCACATAGTGCAAGAGCAGTCTCTCTGGGGCCTCTTTCATATAAGGGCACTAATCCCATTCCTGAGGGCTCTGCCCTTGTGACCTAATCACCTCCCAAAGGCTCCCCCTACTAATGCCATCCCCCAGAAGGTTAGGACTTCAACATAAGAATTTTGCTGTGGGAAGACACAAACATTCAGACCTTAGCAGATTTCCTTCTTTGCAGTCTAATCACAGGCTCTTTCGGGAGAAAAATTTATATCATGTTGTTACACTTGGTCCGTTTGCTGTTGGTCAGCTTTTCCATTCTATTAAATAACCTTTTATTTCCTTTCTCACAGATTTGTTATTGTATATTGACTATGCTTGACTGTTTCTGTTAAATTGTACTTGGAAAGTGCTTAGATTAAAACAAATTAGATTTCTTTATTCATTCAAGCTTTCCTCTTATGGAGGATAAAGAATATTTTTGACTTCATTCTCTTTTCAGCTTTCCATTCTACAGTACTTTATTCTTATGTTCTGAAATTCTTTTCTGCCTAATTAGGCTATTATCCACATCTTACTTACGCCAGTTATTTATTCATATTAGGTGAAACTGTTTATTATTCATTTTTAAACTAGTATATCCAAGTTAACACTATTCCTTTTATTAGCAAGATGCCCATTTGTAAATTCTGAGAGAAAAGGAGTTTGACTTAAAATCCATCTTTTCAATACACAATACAAGACCCCAGTTCAGAAAAACATGCCTGTAAGTTCCAGAATAATGTTTGAAAGGGCAAATTATGCCCAGACTCGGGGTGGGGGGGGGAACCTCACAAAAATGAGCTTCTAAGAGCAAACTATACTAAATTTCAAGGTATTAAACTGATTGAGAAATAAATTAAAACAGGGAAGGAGAAAATGATTTAGCCTTTATCCTCTGGAAGATTAAAGTTTCACGAGTAATGTTTTGGAACAGATCTTTAAGTCTAACTAATCTAGGTTACTTTGGAATCAGATGCCTTCTTGTGTGTTTATTTACTATACTCAGTGCCATTTGTGTTGTTTTTCTCCTCTCCTTGCCTTCTAAAAGACTTTGGCCTTGTCAACCAACATTCTCAGGAATGTAACCAGTCACATCCCTACCTGTACTACTTGGAGAAAGATTACCAAACCTGTTCCCAGGTCTTTTTTTTAAAAGATTTTTTATTGGGGAATTGAGGGGATGGGAACAGTGCTGGGGAATTGGGGGAAGGGGAACAGACAAGCTGCTGTCGTTTTGTTCTTCAGTCTAGTTGTGGAGGACGTTGCTTCACTGGCCCAAGTTGGCACCATCATTGCGCTCTTCCCGGGCGAGGCAGATCAGTCGCCGGCTTCTGGACGGCTGCTCACTACGGCCGCTCACTGCAGCTGCTGGCCGCTCACGCTGGCTGCTGGCTACATACAGTAGCCCATGGCAACCCACTGCCACAGGGGCTGCAGCCTATGCCGTTGCCGGCGACTCACGGAGCCCAGCTCCAGGTTGAGCTGTTGTTCAGCATCTTAGCTGTGGAGGGCAGTGTCACTGGCCCTCATATGTGGGATCCAAACCGGGCCCCTCTGGCGTCCCAAGCCAGTTCTTAACCATTGTGCCACTCGGCCGGCCCCCCAGGTCTTTTCTAAGGATGTGTTTATTTGCTTTGAAAACTAGGGAGCTGCCCATTCTCCCTTTTTCAGGAAGTATATGCCCTTCTTAGACTACAAGAAAATGAAAATAGCACTTTTTAAAAATTAAAAAGTTGGGGACTTCTCGTTTAAGAAAGAAAACTAGGTTTTCAGAGTAATTCAGAAGGTAAAACTATTTGTGAAGAGTAGAATATCATGACTCAAGAGTGTGCCCTTTTTTTTTTCTTTTGCTTAGGAGAGTTTCCAGTCCTGGTTGAGTATGTAAAAAAAAAAAAAAATTTGGAGTTACAAATAACAAAGAGTAAAACTTTTCTATTTATAGTCAAAATGCTAATTCTTGTTGCAGTTAATCTTAGGAAGAAAGCCTTCACTAGTAAAACAACTAAAATTATGTTTGTTTTAACTTTGATTCAGTAGCAGCTTATATAACTTTTGGTACCTGTGCCTGCTATTCTAAGGCAGTTCGAAAAAGTGTGGTATATGAACATAACCTCATGTACTTAGGTTTGGGATTCTGTTTTTCCTTGTCTTTTTAAAAATATGGAAATACCAGCTTGTATTTGTGAATGTGTGTGTTTCTGTATTGGAGTTGCTCGTGGCTGTGTCTAAACTTTATGCTGTTCAATTCGATAAAAGACTAATGGATATGTATGTATATTTGATTATAGGTGTCCCATTTCCCAAAAACTTTATGTCTGTGGCAAAGACCATTCTAAAGCGTCTGTTCAGGGTTTATGCCCATATTTATCACCAGCACTTCGATTCTGTGATGCAGCTGCAAGAGGAGGCCCACCTCAACACCTCCTTTAAGCACTTTATTTTCTTTGTTCAGGTAAGTTTAACCATGTTGACTTCTGTGTCTTTTGACTTGGACACATTTGGCTTGGTAACTTTAATAAAGAGCAATGTATAGAATCTTACTTATATAGAGAGAGCTAAATATAAGCAGGGTTCTCTTTTTCTGTTCTCTTTTCCACATTGTTTATCTTACCGATGTGCGTAGCATCTTAGAAAGCATCACCGCCCATTTTTGGCTTTCTGCCTCTGGCTGCCCAGGTCTCTGGTTAGGATATGACAAGGAGCACCAAAACCCCAAGAAAGCTTGTCCATACCCTTCAGTTCCATCGCCACTGGTGCATGAAGGGATGCTATGAAAAACACCTGCAGTTGGATTGTTTCATGAGATGTTTCTGTCTGGAAGAGAAACTTTTGGAAGAATCTGTTAGCTGCTATCATGGATTAAATTTCCAGAAGTCCTGCCTCAGGCCAAATCTTATGAAATCAAAGCTAGACACTTAAATAAAGGGCCACCCCCTTAAAAAATGTGGCCCATTGCCTTACGAGCCTTAAGTTGGAATTGGAACTTTTTAAAGTCAAAATAATTCACATTGTTTGCAAAAGATATCAAAGAATTAGGACTTCTTTAACCTCACTTTAGGGATATATAATTCTATATGCAAAATATAAATATGTCTAGATACTATTTTTTGGTGGAAAAACCAGTAGCTTTACAGTAAGTATTGTGTATTAGAATTCTATGTATCCGGTTTGATTCACGGCCCAAGCTGAGCTGCCGCTGAGCTGCCAACAGGTGGCAGGATGGCTCAGCTAAAACAAACAAACAAAAAAGAATTCTATGTATCACACAAAGGAGAATGTATTGTACTTTTCTTTGTCTTCCTTCTGAGATTGTTGCATGACATAGATATATATATACAATGTAGATACAGATATATGAAAGGAAAAGATCCACTCCCCCAGAGGTGGCCACTATCAAAGTTTCAGTGTACAGTTTTCAAATCATTTCTATATAAATGCAAACATACAGTTTTGATTTTAATGTTTTACACAGCATCATGCTAATACGTATAGTTGCTTATTTAGTAAGTCCCCTATATTTTAAAAGGGGGAGTAAAAAATCACATTTTAAAATGTTCACAGAGATCATCTTATCATTCTTTCAGATTTCAGAAAACTAGGGTTATGAATCCCTTCTCTGAATGGCATTGACAGAGTTTTAATTTTAGATCTATTTTTAAATTTTATTTTTCTTCTCTTTTTAGGAGTTTAATCTGATTGATAGGCGTGAGTTGGCACCTCTTCAGGAATTGATTGAGAAGCTTGGATCGAAGGACAGATAAATGTTTCTTCTAGAACAAAGTTATCCTCTTGCTTCATCTAATGCTAGAGCTATCTCGTTGCTATCTGTTATAAATTAGTGATACAAACTTTAACAGGATAAAAAGACACCAATTGTCTGAGTCTACTGATAAAAATTGTCCCAAAGGTAGGTTGGCCTAATATCTTCAGAGTGAGAAATTCAGGACACAGCCAAATCTGAGGCACTGTGTGACCACTCCTGTTATTGTCACAAAATCACACTTGGTTTATATGATTATTAACCTGTAGTTTACCAGAGTACTTACTATTCTTTTATTAAAGAACATGATTGAGTCTTTTCAGGGTACAGGATAATGGATATTAAGAATTTCCATCAATAATTTATTAATAGGTTTTCCACAACAAATTTCCTCATAGCACAATCAGATCAGTTTTATCATGCTTTTATTTTACAAATAGAAGGGATATTTTTAAGTTTCCTTAAGATTTAAAGTACGTGTGTCACTTTGGATAACCTTTTAGTTTGAAATTGTACACTAGTGTTTTTATAGATAATACATGTATGCATATTTTTCAAAATCCATCATTGCAGTTTAAATCATCATATGACATGTGTGGCAGTAACCAAAGTTATTTCAAAAATGACTTTATTTTTAAATCTTTATTTGGAATTTTATTCATATATGAACCTATTTTAATGTTTAGGAGTATGTATCAGAAATAATTTTTTAAGGCATCTAAGGATGGTCTTGTAGATTTTTATTTTGAAATACTTCATTCAGATGAATTTTAATATGCAACTTTGGGCTGAAAAAAAACTTTCAAAAAATTATGACAAATTTAGGTCTCAAAACCACTATTTTCATTCATATTGTCTTTCAGAGGCCTTGAAATTCTGGATAGGAGAATGGAAGAAAGTATTCAGATTTCTTGATTATTTTGTTTTGAGTTTCCTTTTAAAAAAAAAATTACTTCTATATGTTTTTATTGTGACTTGAGACTTAGTTAAGAGTAGTGGAGAAATGCACGAACTTTATCCCAATAAGGATAAAACTTCAGGAAAACCGCAATAAAAAAAACCTTGAAAGGTGTACACATTTTATAGCACAGCTAAAAGTTTGGTGTGTTGCCTATTCGTGTGTGTGTGTGTGTGTTTGTGTTTAAAGGAGGCAAAAATGGGAGGAATAAGTAAAAAAAAGTCTGTTGAGCCCCCATTGGTGTTTTATCCTATTATAATTGTTTTTGTAACAAAACTTGAAATTCTGTTTCTATTGGGATTAAAAGAATCTTTCCCTTTAGTGAAGAAAAGATCTGCTTTTCATTAGGTTTCTGACAGTTTAAAAATGTATTGACCACAAGTATACTAAAGACTTGCCATACCAGCACCACTTTGTTTATTAGCATTCTGTTCCAGAGCTGTGACTTTTGCAAAGTACTCACCAACTTCCTTGATGGCTTTGACAAAGGTTAGTTTTGACAGGGTTTTTTCTTTTTCTTTTTTTGATATTTATTTTTATTATTCCACTAGAGTATAAAAAAAAGAATTGCTTAGAAACTTCATTTTTATAACAGCTCAATTTTAATAAATTCTTAAACATACAGAATTTTAATAAATTCAAATAAAATTCAAATAAAATAAAAAATCAAATCAAATAAAATCACTTTTTATTTGATTTAGGCAGAAACCATACCTCATTGTTTCAGGAATTAAAGAGTGGGATAATCGTATGAAAAAAAGAGAAAAGCCTCCTATGGGAAATGCCACAATCCACAGTTTAAGTTTATTCAAAGGTCCTTGTCAGGCGGTTTGTATGTTTATATCGATCATTTACAAACAAGAAAGTAGGTTTTTAAATGCCACCTAGAATGTTACTGCCTCTTGACTTTAAACCTTGTTGGCTTTAATTAAGTCTGTAAGGAATGAAATTAGATTTCTCAACTAGGGTTGTACTTTCATCATCTCTAGTATTTCAGATATTCTCAACAAAAGGGTTCTCACTTTTTCCCATTTTCAGTGATAGAAATCCTCCCTCTCTTCATGACTCAGCCCTAAAACGAACCAAAGATGGTCATGTTAGAATAGTAGTAAAGGCGTCTTATTAATGAAACATAAAATTATTAGTAATTTGAAACCCAGAATGTCCTCTTTAACAACAACAACAAAAAAACATTACCAGGTCCCCAAGCTAATCTGGCTTAATCAACAGTGCATCTAAACAATGTTAACATGATTTGTTTACATCCAACGACAGGGAGTTGAAGGCAGGAGAATTGGAGGAAGGGGAGAGGATGACAGTTTCCTGACTTGGCTAGAGGGCCAACCTTTGATAAGAGTTGGAAGAAATCAGTCCGCTTGGACTCCTCTCCCTTTTGATTTATCTCCCTGTGCCCAGGGTCTGCCTGTTCCACAACGCCCCTCCCCTTACCGCCTCCCAGTCATAAGTCATCTCCTCTCTGTGTCTGTCCGATTCGCTGCTCCTCACACCACAGACAACAGTCATGGGTGGAGAGTACTTTGTAAATTATGCAGTTAATCCTTTGGTGCTTTTATTTCCAGGCCTTTAAAAAGACTTTTGGACAATGATATTGCAGATTTTTGTTTAAATATTGAAACTTCCTTGTACTATGGTATTTGTATTGACAGCCAAATGTATCCTTTCTTCTCCAGACTGAATAAAGGGATTTTAGAGGGCTGTCAACTAACATAGTATTCCTTTTCATCTTAGACTTGTAGAGTCTAGCTCATGTAGCTGCCTGCTCAAGAAATGGAAATCTGTATTCATCATAACTCTGATAACAAAAGGAAAGTTTTCTTAGTGTGAGACAAGAGGAGCAGTCCTGGTGATGATTTGAACTTTTGCAAACACGGTTGAGGTTTCCTGATTATACTCTTGTGCTTTTCTCAGAGCAGTGAGGTTATACGAGAAGTGGAGATTCTGAACTTAACATTATTACCTCATAAGCGTAAACAAATCGGGCCCAAAGAGTGTAAGTCCTAGAAATTTGTGTCCAGGCAGCCCCAGTCATGGTGCTGGTGTTACCCCTGCCTGGTTATAGGGGGCTGTCCCCTGTCTGTAGAACTCTGGCCTGGAAAATACCAGCTGGAACACCAAACTGAGCGCCTTCAACAGGGACATTATTTCCTCCTCATACCTGTTCAGTAAGTGGATTTGATTTTTTACTGTTGTAGAATTCTGACAAAGGGGGAAAATAGTAGTCCCTCAGTCTTCCTGTGTTTTCGTGATATTTCAGACTATAAAAGGCTTTGGGAATATTCCATGCGATAGTGGTATTTTATTGAAGCAACTACATTGAAATTCACTTGGGTTTTCTCTCATCAGATGCTGTTCCAAACAAATATTCTGTAAATCCAAATGGATTGCCAGTGTGCTATAGATTTATTATAGAACAGCATTCTATGGTCTACATAAAGAAATAGCTTGCGTGTTTTGGTTACCATCTAAAATATTCTTAAATGTTCTTTACATGAAAATTTATGTTGTATTTTTAAACTTTTAGGGGCTTTATCTATTTTTCTAAGTCAGTTAACTGTACTTTTAAAAAAGTATTTTGTATCTACTTTTGTAACGTCATCAGAATAAAATATATTGAAAGAAAGAAATGACTGATTAAAGTGTCTCAGCACACTCATTTGTGAAACATGAGATTCTTGCAGCTTCTGTGGAAAGTTGTTTTGCTTATGATTTAGTAGCTAAAATGTTTTCTTAAATCTTAACTCTTAGAAGAAAGGGAAGTTCTTACATGAACTAAATATCTTGTAATACCAGGGCTCCACCTGCAAGGATCAAACTGTGGCTCTGATTACAGTAGCTAAAACTCACCCCAGACAAAACATCAGTAGTCTCCTTCCTACCATGCTAACCAAGCTCTTGACTTCTTACACATTTCTTGGCAGTGAGATTGAGAAAAAAGAGACTGGACTCCTTAATTTTCTAAACATGAATCGAGTACTCAGCATATCTGAAAGACAACACCCTCAGGCAGCCATTTTCCATTATTATTGGAAAAATATTAGTCATTTTTAGAGGTCCAAATTATAGATCCCTACTCATAATTTTAGTTAGGTCTATTCAAAATAGCAGTGACAGAATTGTTTTGACCTTCTTTGAGTAAAGTTAAAAATTAAATAACTATGACTAAATAATATGGATTAACACTCATTGTGTATAAAATATGGGTAAACTACATTCCATTTTGGGTTTTTTGGACAGTTATATTTCAGTAGGCTTAAAATTGATCATAAAAAATGTTAAGTTTATATGGGTCTAAATGACTAAACTTGAAAGCTATTTCAAACTTTATAAATGAGTAGAATAACCCAAATAATCTTTGGAAAGGCCAGAGTTGGGCTTCAAAGCTGCACAGCCAGAAACAGTATCCAAACTATGGCTTGGGCCTTCCCTAGCAAATACCCCATTGCTGTCACACTAGGTATGGACACGACATCCTGCACTGCTATCGGTGGTCACTAGATGTCAGTCTCTGTCTCAGCTCATCCCCAAAGCTAGATGTGTGTGTCCTGACCAGAATAAAGGATTTTACCTAGTGCTTTTTTTTTTTTTAAAGATTTTATTGGGGAATTGAGGGAGGGGAACAGACAAGTTGCTGTCCTTTTGTTCTTCAGTCTAGTTGTGGAAGACGTTGCTTCACTGGCCAAGGTTGGTATTATCATTGTGCTCTTCCCCGGTGAGGCAGATAGGTCACCGGCCTCTGGACGGCCGCTCACGGCAGCTTTTAGCAGCTCACACCTGCTGCCGGCCACACGGTAGCTTATGGCAACCCCCTGCAACAGGGGCTGCAGCTTCTGCCGTCGCTGGCGACACAGCAACCCAGCTCCAGGTCACGCTGTTGTTCACCATTGTAGCTGTAGAGGGCAGTGTCACTGGCCTTCATGTGGGATCCGAACCGGGGCCTTGCTGCTCAGAGCTAGCGTCCCAAGCCTTCTCTTAACCAATGTGCCCCTTGGCCGGCCCCCTAGCACTTTCTTTTATGTGTTTTCCTAATCAAAAACTTACATGAATGCCTCTGATTGGCAGGTCCTAGGTCACGTACCTCTGTCCTGGCTGCAACAGAGGCTGGGGAAAATTCTGGATTTTACTTAAGGGCTCAGAGCTCATAGCAAACTTGTTTAAAAGATGCTGGATGGTCCAAAAGTGTGGACTGGCTGCTGATCGGTGAGCTTAGCGCACTGTTTAGCTCAGCTGACATTTTTTTTTGTAGTGTATTTCTTAAATGAACGAAGTAGGTTATTGATTCAGATTCTGGCCAAGCTCCTTATCTTGTGACTGACCAGCACTTTGTTTTGTTTGTTTTTTTAAAGATTTTATTGGGTAATTGGGGGAGGGGAACAGACAAGTTGCTGTCCTTTTGTTCTTCAGTCTAGTTGTGGAGGACATCGCTTCACTGGTCCATGTTGGTATTATCATTGTGCTCCTCCCGGGTGAGGCAGATTGGTCACCGGCCTCTGGACGGCCGCTCATGGCATCTCTTGGCAGCTCACAACAGCTGCCGGCCGCTCACGCTGGCTGCCAGCCACACACGGTAGCTTACGGCAGCCCACTGCAGCAGGGGCTGCAGCCTACGCCGTCACCAGCGACTCACGGCAGCCCAGCTCCAGGTTGAGCTGTTGTTCTCCATCTTAGCTGTGGAGCGCAGTGTCACTGGCCCTCATGTGGGATCCGAACCGGGGCCCTGCTGCATAGAGCTGGTGTCTCAAACCAGCTGTTAACCAACACGTCACTTGGACAGCCCTTAGGGGGGTCCTTTAGCAAGTTATCTCATGTAATCCTTATAGCAACCTGGGTGGGGAGTGGGTGACAATTGAGAGGTGTGTTAGGAATTTTTCAGTGTTTCCAACAGTGTCACAAAAGTTCAGACTTCAAATAGCTAGTTCATAGCGAGGCAGGTGTCTCCGGGTTGCATTTGTAAAAATGCAGTGTGTTTAAAGAGTACTAGAAGGCTCTATGGAATGAATGCCATTAATTTTTTACCAGTAAGATAAAAAAGGGGCATGTACCTAAAGAGATTCTACCCAAGGAGTTTTCTGCAGTTAACTCAGATGTAAATATAACTGGAAACGGAGTGATCATAGACCAATATAGGTGAAGATAAGAGAATCTCAAGTTCAGGGCATAAAAGTAAAATGCAGAAGAGATAGACCCATTTCCTGGGTCTAAAGACATTACACTTATAATCATAACAAAGTAAAACGCCTTTTATTTGCTGCTGTCATTAAAAAAATAATACTTGAACTGTGAAGTTGGAACTAATTTGGAAGCCCAAGATTGGTGCTTGTTCTATACATCTTTTCTGAAAAGGTTCAGCGTCACGCTGGGGAACTAGAATTGACTAAACCACTGTCAGTTATGTAATCACAGTGCATGCACTCTTTGTCCCATGGCATGTTGGGCCACTGACACAGATGAATAAAGCAGTATCCTATCTTTGAGCTTATGGACCAGTGGGAGAAACTGATACAAACTGATAGTACTAACGGGCCATATGTGCAATAAAAGTTATACACGAGTTGTGGGCCCTTAGTTTACTATGGGACAGTCAGAGATGGCTTCTTGGAGAAGACAAGACTTGAATTGGCTTAAAAGATGGGTAACTACATAACCAAACTTGTACCGTAGCTTGTACAGGGATGTACAAAGCAGTCCAGTATTAGTGAAGGGTACATTTCAGTTGGACAGCTAGGTAGGGGTTAAGTCATATGAAAGAACTTGGGTTTTTGCTTATAGGTGATGAAGAGTGAAAGATTTTAAGCAAATAATGGACATATTTTCATCTCAGATGGCTCTGATAGTAGTGTGGAAATGGCAGGGGAGGATACGAAGGCAGTGACGGGCCCAAAATAACAGATTATGTGAGCAATTGTTAAAAGTATGGGGAAGAGGAAGTTTGGATATAAGCAAAAGTACTGATTTTCAATAAAGGAAAGAAGGAGGAATTCTGTAAATATAAATTAGTGAGTTTAACAGGTCTCTTAATTACAAGTGACAAACCCAATGTAAACAATATAAACGGAGCCATTTTGAAATGGAGGCAGAGCTGCCATGCCAGAGGAACTGCCTTGCATATCTTATAACTCAAACCTTGGAATATAACCTTTGGATTGGGCCTAAGCATCCTGTTTCTCAAAGAAACAACAAAAACAACTACAACCACAACAAAAAAACCAGTTACTATGACTCCTGGACAGAAAAACATTTTAGAATTAACATCACTATGTTATCTGCACGAATAAATATGCCTTCCTTCTATTAGATGTAAATCATTCCCCTTCCCTATCATAACCATTGCTTTTGTCTCCTAATCGGAACATTATTTGGGCTTTTGCCTGAATTAATGATTCCCGAATAGCTATTCTTATTGATCTCAAATGCTTGTTTGCCTCTCACTTTGAAAGGTCTTTATTTTTATGTTAACACCAACTAAAATGATTTTAGTGCTCATTTCTGGCACTGCTGGTTTCCAGCTGCACAAGCAACCTCAAACTTCTGTCTACTCTCCACTCTGCTGCTTTCTTCTGTTTCTATTTCATTCCTGAAGTGGTGCTGCCCTCATGGTTGCAAAGATGGCCACCAGCAGTAGGCTTTCTACCAGTTTAGCAATCCAGTTGTAAATGATCTTTTCTTTAGTTCCAGAGAAGTCCCTAGACATCTGTCATTGGTCTGGCTCAGATCTTGCGACTAACCCTAAACCAATCCCCATGATTGATTGGCCAGCCCCGGGTCTTGTGACCACTCCTAGAGCTGCATTGGGTCCAGCTTCAACTGAACTATGTGGTTGTTTGAGTAGCAAAGGAGTGGTTAACCACTACACCAGTGGATAAAATATTTTTGGCAGTTTTAATTATATCATTGACATCAGTGAAGAAAAATTAAAAGTTAGCAAATTATCCTTAATCCCACTAACCATAATTTTTAAGGAATCAACAAAAAGTGTGAGAGGCTATTACATTAATCCAAAGGAGAAAGCAATGAGAGCCAAAATGTAGGAGTCACTCAACATTGGAATGAGCATCTTTTTAGTTGATCACTTTAAAGAACAATTAGGGGCCGGCAGAGTGGCGCCAGCTCAACCTGGAGCTGGGCTGCCGTGAGTCGCCAGCGATGCTGTAGGCTGCAGCCCTTTCTGCAGTGGATTGCCATGGGCTACAGTGTGTATCCAGCAGCCAGCGTGAGCGCCGTCCTGAAGCTGGTGACTGATCTGCCTTGCCCGGGAAGAGCGCCATGATGGTGCCAGCTTGGGCCGGTGAGGCTGCGCCCTCCACAACTAGACTGAAGAACAAAAGGACAGTAACTTGTCTGTTCCCCTTACCCCAATTCCCCAGCGCTGTTCCCATCCCCCAATTCCCCAATAAAAATCTTTTTGAAAAAGGAAAAAAAGAACAATTAGGTGCGACTAACCCATCCATTTGCAGCGCTGAAGGTTATTGATTGGATAGGCCAGAATGAAATATCAAAAAGAGCTGGTAAAGCCTGCAGGGTGTACCAGACCACATGCTACAACTACAGCTAGAGAAAGGGCTTGGTAGAATTTCGGCCTTGACTTCTGTCTGATGTACTCCAGAAGGGGGCGGGTTAGCTGACAATCTTACCCATCCCTCATGGCATCAGCTTCCACTACATTTTTAGGACTCCACAGACTGTGGAGTCTACACATCCGGTGGGCCATATCTCGCATGCACCTTAAACTCAGGCAAATCCAAAGCTGAGTTTGTCGTCCCCCTTTACAACCAACCCGGCCCTCTTCCACCCATTTCGTTGTCCAAGCCAGAAACTTAGGCATCATCTCAGATGCCTTCCTCACCCTTACCCCACCCCAATACAGTCGCTGCATTCCACTCACCTCCCAAATATCTCAATCCACTTCTCCAATCCCTCCAGCCGCTCCTGCTCTAGTTCAGGCCTCAGGTCACCTGGACCACTGCAATAGCCTCGGAATTTACGTCCTGGGCTCTAACTCCAGTCCCCTACAGTCCCTCCTCCTCACAGGAACCACGGTGCTCTTTCTAACACGCAATTCTGGAAAGACACCCCTGCTTAAATCCGCCCCCCCCCCTCCGCCGGCTCCCCTTTTTCTGAAGGGAGAAACCCAAATTCCTCAGTTGAGAAGCTAGGTTGCAAGTAGGGGATGGGAATGGGAGTGAAGTTCCACCTAGGGCACGAGGTGCACTGGGGGGAGGGAAAGTTAGATAGGAGGGCCCGGGACCTGGGCGGTGTTTCTAAGCCGAGAGGGAAGCACCCGCGGCAGGAACGAGGTTGGGAGAGTGGAGCACAGCGCGGTGCGAGTGTGGGGGAGGGCGGGGGCCCTGAGCGGGCGGCGCGGCAGGTTCCGGGGTGGCGCGTCCCGGCGTGGGTGGAGCGGCCTCCGGGCGGCAGGGGGCGGCCTCGCCAACGGTGGCGGTTTTTGGTCCCGGGCTCCGCACCTTTCGGGTCACACGGCGACCTCGGGCGGCGGGTAGCGTCGGCCGGGCATGGCGGCGTGGAGCCCGGCCGCGGCAGCGCTTCTGCTCCGCCAGATCCGCGGGGTGAGCGCGGGCACGGACCGGGTGCTCTCCCCGGGGTGGGAGCTGCTGCAGGGCCAGGGCGGGGGGCTTCCCTTCCTTTCTTTCATTTATTCTATCGTTGATTTGTTCATTCAGTGGGACTGGGCACCCCGCATTCGGAGAAGTGTCAGGCCCGGGCGCGCTGGGGGACCTCCTTAGCCCGGTGGAGGTCGAGGCGAGGGGAACAGACACCTAAACAGCCATAATACAGAGGGCACGGAAAAAGTACTGTTGACCTATCAAGCCGAAGACAGGAGTCCTAGCCCAGAGTCACGGCGTGGGTGCCCGGGCGCAGTGGCGGGGTCTGGGCTCTGGGAACGTCCTCCGGGCCTCCTTAACCTTGACCTTCCCCAAATCCCACACACCCATTATCGAAGCCCAGCAGAGGGCATGCACCACGCGCTCTCCTAATTTTCTCTCCCCCTTTTTTATTCATCCTTTCCTCACTTGATCCATTTCTTTTCTTTCCTCTCACACTCTTCCTTCTCCCGTAATGGTCTTGAACCTGCCTCCCCAAAACAGTTCTATTGGTGACTTTCAGCGTGGACCAGCGGCATCTGGGGATTTTGTCAGTAGATGGCCGATTTAAAGGCCCCTGCCCACAGATCTGCTAAGATGAAATAAAGGCTTCTCCTGAGGAATCTGCAATGCTAACCACCCTCACCTCTTAGTGATTATGCTTCTGCCTGCCACCTGCCTTTGCCCCTCCAGGTGCTGTCCTCAGAAAAGGCTTCACCCCAATCCACACCCTAGTCTTACCCAGGTCCACAACATCAAGTTTCTCTCCCTCCGCACAACACTCAGAGAGTCTAAGTTCAGACCTTTCTCCTGACCTGCATTTCAACTGCTTGTCAGACTTCTTTGTGGGTGCCCAGTAGGCATGTCCTGAATTGTGTGGTTCTTCCCCTCTTCCCCTGCTGGTTCGTCTGTCCGTTCATCCATCCATCCATCCATCCATTCATCCATCCATTCATCCCCCGTTTTCCTGAGGGCCTGCCCTGGGCTCAACTCTGGAAGGCTGCAGTAACAGGACAGACTCAGTCTTGACCTCTGAGACCAGTTGGTGAAAGAGCCAGTACCCAGATCATTTTAAAGAAAGTGCTCCAAGGTTCTATAACGTAGGACCCTGCCCTGGGCCATGGGGAAGGGCTTGAGGATGGGCAGGACTGAGGATAAAGGGGAGGTACCTTCAGCACCAGCACTCCATGAACAGTGCTGGTGTTCCACCTACTGTCCTCCTCCAATCAGGGACCCAAGCTGGTGCTACTGTCTTTGTAATGCCTCTTAACCTGGTGTCAAAATGCACTAGCTTTAAGACGTCTGTTTAACTAAGTCCAAAATCTTTAGCCTGACATTCAAGGCCTACCATGCTCTGTTTTCAGTCTCCCTTTTCAGTGTCAACCTAGCCAAGCGGCTGCTGACCTGCTTTTCTGCCCCTTCACCCCTAAGGGTTGAGACATGTTCCTCTCAGAAGCACTGGCTCCCTGTGGTAGCCATTGGGGGTGGAAGAAAGAGTGGTTGCCAATGGCAAATAATCTAAACATGTTCCTCCTTCAGGTGGTTTAATAGAATTCTGCTTCCTCTTCCCGGTGAGAATTAGTACATGTTGCAAAGAGTAGCTGGCTTCTTGGGCAGTAGGCCACAAGGTCGTATTCCACTGGAGAGACTGGAATGTTATTCAGGCCTAAAGGGTGGGTGACATCTGGCCCCACCAGTGCACGGTCAGTGGTACACTGATCCAGCAGGGCACATCCGAGGCAGGCTGCCCAGCTCCTCCCAGCTCTGCATGTTCTTAACTGATCCTGCCTTGGGCATGTTATTTAATGCCTCAGTTTCCTCACCTATAAAACTGCCACCATAATAGTATCTTTCTCACGGCATTATCATGGCAAGTTAAACATCTACTGAATAAGGTTTGGGGCCTTGTCTCTAGAGTGAAAAGTGAGTTATTTACAATCCCCCTACCCCACCCCAAGAAAGTTTATTCTGCATCCTGGGGAGCTTAAAAGGAGATCTGACACCACGCATGCAGCCCCTCTGACTTAGCCCATGGCCTGCTGGCCCTGCCTTGCAGGGGAGTGACAGGTGGGGCCTGCACAGTGGCCCGGCCAGCCTGGGGCAGCGTCATCTTGCTCAGCCACGACTCTGTTCTGTGGCAGCTTCCTCCTCTCCACTGTGTCCAGCGGATGTTTGCCTCGCAGACTGATGGGGAGCTCAAAGTGACCCAGATTCTCCAAGAAAAGTTTCCTCGAGCTACAGCTATCAAAGTCACTGACATTTCAGGTAAGGTTTTTCTCTCATCTTTCCCATGGAGTTAAGTAGAATTTTGCCCTCTGGAGGGGCAGAGGGCAGGGGACTTGGCGGAAAGAACTTGCCATCACGGCTTCTCAATATGTGTGGCTTTTAGGCAGATGTGGAAGTGGGGATACAGAAACACTGAGGGAAACTATGTGTGGAGACAAGGTCCCTCTCAGTCACCTCGGGGCTCTGGTCCACTGCGAGATGGGTGGGTTTTCCAAAAGTTTCTCCACATTCTTCTGACACCCTTGAAGGTCAGAGCTAGAGTGGCCCCCAGGAGGAATTTGTCCTTTTGAGGAAAGTAACTGCCTCACTTTCCACATGAGGAGCTGAGCCCAGGGAGGCTGAAGAATCTGCCCAGTCCCTCACAGGGAGGAGGTGGCAGAACCAGAACCAGGACTCAGGGCAGACTCTGGCCTGGGCCTAGAGTCCTATCCCGGCCAGGTCCTCCTTTCTCAGATGGCCACTGGCACCTCAGAAGCTCAGGCTGGCCGTGTGTCAGCAGCAGGCGGGGCATCACCTTGTGCACCCACAGGATGGGGAAGATTGGGCCTTTATCCAGACACACCCGTGAACAGCTTGGCCATGGGCGTCCACCTGACTCCCCACACCCAGAAGCGGCCTTTGCCATCCTGCATTGTCACAATGGCTCACTGGCTTCTGAGAACATAACATTTACAAGGCTTGGGAGGTTTAGAAAGTCGTTTTTATTCCAGAAACTAGAGCAGGGGTCGGCAAACTTTTGAGATGGAAGAGCCGCCAGGGGTCAGCAAACTGCGGCTCCTGAGCCCCAGGCTCTGAAGTAAAACTGAAAATGAGAATAAAACTATCATAGTTTCATTTATAAAAATTTTAAAGGGTATTATTCACATAATGGTGATTATGTAAAAATATATTTATGGCTCTTGAATAATTTTTAAATTGTTGTGAGGGACAGGATTGGCTCTTCCAGGGGTCAGCAAACTTTTGAGATGGAATGTACCCAAAGAGCCACATATGGCTCACGAGCCGCAATTTGCCAACCCCAGAACTAGAGGAAATGAATCAATCTAAAGATCTTTTAGAATGGTAGGTGGAGGTGAGCACTCTGCAGGGATCTCAGGGCAATGCTGAGGCCTTGATGTCACCAGTCCTGTACCTGCCCCAGGCCCAGGTATGGCAGAACTGGAACTTGACCTCCTGTCTGACTCTGCCCAGGCCTAGACCGCGTGCAGAAAGGGAACTGAGGCCGGGAAACTTGATTTAACCAAAGCTTGGACTGACTCCTAGAGCCCATATGAGAAGCGTGACAAAGAACTTCTCATCCAGTGGCCTGGTGTTAACAGCACAGAGGACATTTTCTTTCTTGCCCAGGTTGTTTTATGCTAGGGCTGCACGCTTTATCATCAGTCATCAGCATTAGCTCTCTGGCCATGTGGAGACAGAGCTTGGTAAGGGGCTGGATGAGTCCACCACAAGCTCAGCCTTGAGAGCTTCACCAGATAGCTGCTCTCTCCCTGCGAAAGCCTACGATGAAACACTCAGTGTTGCTTATAGAGCAGGAGGTGCTAGAGAGAGCCCAGCAGCTCCATGACCTGCATGTCTACAGTTTTGGTTATAATGCTGTGTCCCTGTCTCTACCACACTTCCTTGTTCCTTTCTTTTGTTTTGGATAGTATTCCACAGTTTTCAAACCAAATTTTCATGTATTTTTGCACTGTAAAAGAAAACCCGAACGGTGGCTGGGTGGCTCAGTTGGTTCAGTGTGAGCTCTGAGCAACAGGGTTGCCGGTTCGATTCCCACATGGGCCAGTGAGCTGCGCCCAAGCTGAGCTGCCGCTGAGTTGCCAACTGGCAGCTGGATGGCTCAGCTGGTGAAAGCACGTGCTCCTAACAACAAGGTCGCCGGTTCGATTTCCGCATGGGGTAGTGGGCTGCGCCCCCTGCAACTAGATTGAAAATGGTGACTGGACTTAGAACTGAGCCGTGCCCTCCACAACTAAGATTGAGGGACGACAACTTGACTTGGAGCTGATGGGTCCTGAAAAAACACAATGTTCCCCTTCCCCAATTCCCCAACACTGTTTCCCAATAAAAAAATAATAATCTTTAACAAAATCACAAAACCCAATTGCTATTATTTTTTGAAGGTGGAACACTGAAATTCAGTCCCTCCCAACCTCTTCCATGGCATTTGCCGGCTTAGTAAAATAGTAGGAAAACCTACATTTCCTAGGTTTTTCATGCTTTGTGCCTTATCTTTCCTACCCCACAAGTAATAGTCCTGTTGGTGCAACTGCCTTGCAAAAGGAAGAACACATTTTGGATCAGGGCAGCCTGCCAGCAAGAGTATGTGGTCAGATTGTAAGCCATGATCTTTTTCTAACAGTCTTAGCAACTTTCTGCTGAATAATAATGTTCAACCTTCTTGAGATTGTGTGGTACTTTAAGGACACGTGGAACTGTGGCTGCCCTAACTTAGTGATTGAAACACTTTCAAATTGCATTTATTTCAGGAGGCTGCGGGGCAATGTATGAGATCCAGATAGAGTCAGAAGAATTTAAGGAGAAGAGGACTGTGCAACAGCACCAGATGGTAAATCAGGTTAGTAGAGGCAATAACGCTCCTTTGCCACGTCTCCAGCCTCCAAAAGGGCCTGCCAAGTGGGGATGGTATTATATCAGCATAGGACTGATGAATAATGCAATGCCACAGTCATGCAAACAGGACTTAAGACCTGAGAAAAATATAATCTGAAACTATCTGGAATATGATTGTGGGCAAGTATGAATTTTTTCAAAATTGAAAACAAGCCACCCAATAGATAGTTATATTGCATTTTTTTTTTTTTGGTATAATGTTACCATTATTATCACATATTGAATAGTGTTTGTAAATGCAAGAGTACTAAAAGATACTTTTTTTAAATTTGAAGATTTTTTTTTAGCTTCTCTTTAGGACTGCTTTACATATGGGTAAATTGAGGCACAGCATGATTAAGAATTGCTCCAGTTGCCCCCGACCCAGTGACAGGCAATAGGGGTCTGAAGCATCAGATTTAATGAGACAAAGCCAAGTTTATTCATTATCTACACTTATTTTACTTGGAATTAATACCAGCCTTGACCCCTGGGCCTGTCTATAAACTCACTCCTTTTAGCAGAGGTGTTTGACATCATTCTGGAAGGTCTTGAACATTGTGAACTAATTTAACTTTTGTAAAGCACAGCTTTTGCCATGAGAGTCTTTCTGTGACCCCGCATACATCGAGTTCAAGTGTCCCAGATTGCTATTCCAGGCCTCCCCCACCCTTCTTGGCACACACCCTTCCTCAGCCCCTGCCTATTGGTCTCTGTGCATCTGGACGTTTGTCCAGATTGGGCCTCCTGCAGGGTTCCCTTCTTCCCTCCTCCCAGCTCAAATGCTGCCTTCCTACCTGCCTGGCGGGGAAGAACGCCCTCCACCCTCTAACTCCAGCATTTTCTGCCTTGTGTCCTGGATATTTACATCCTTGCCTTCTGTCCCTTGGCCATGTCAGCCTTGTGTGGGCTGGTTCTCTTCTGGATCCATCTTCGGATCCTCATGGAGCCCAGCCCTTCACTGGCATGTGGGCACCGAAGGTGTGCTGGTGGTTTGCCTAGGCAGTCTGGTGGGGAACAGCTTCTAGCCCCACGTGATCTCAGGGATTGGAGTCAAGGCCAAAGACAAGATAGAGAAGATGTGACTGGCCCAGATCATCCCCACCTGACGGGACTGGGTTTTGTTCAGGCCACCTGGTACAATTGGACTCCTAGGGGTGCTGTTAATTTGAGTGCATCCCCTGCCTTGAAGCCACAGTTACAAGTGGTTACGGATGTAGGTTCAGGAGTCAGACTCTGCACATTTCAAGCATTGGCTCTGCTATTTTCCAGCTCTGTGACCTTGAGCAAGTTACTCAACCTCCCTGTGCCTCAGTTTCCTAATCTGTAACATGGGGAGAGGAACAGTACTTGCCTCAAAGGGCTGTTTTGAGGATTAGTGATGAAGTAGAGCACTGAGAACAGTGCTTGACACATAGTAAGCCCTCAATAAATGTCAGCTGCCGCCACTGTCATCATCATCATCTATAACACTGGGCGGAACCTACACCAAGTCCCGGGGGAGGGCAGCAGTTCCTGCGGTTTGGGGGAAGGTCACCTACATCATCCTGTTCTCAGGGTTTCCTCAGGGCCCCTGCAGAGCGTGTTCTTCCCCCCTACCGTTGTAGCTGGAGCACCCTGCCCGCTGTGTGCCATCGCCCTAAAGCTGACTGTGCAGGCTGGGCCTTTTGTTCACAGCTGCGTCCCCTACAGCTAACAATGGGTCTGGCACATAAAGGGGCTCAATCGGTACTTGTTGAGTTTGCAAACAGTTAGGAGACCTGGCCTGGGCTTGGTGATTGGCTTACAGAGAAATTACACATTCAGTGCCTAAAAGGTGTTCCATTTCCTCCTGGCATTGGTGTACTTTTACCCTGGGATACCATAGCGGCTCCTTTGCCCACACAAGCACTGCTGGTCCTGGAGCAGGTCCAGTGGTCCTATAGCCAGGCACCCACAGCTCCCGGAGCTGGGTTGGCAGGGAAGGAAGGACGTTCCGAGCTTGACCTTCAGCTTGAGCAGTGGCCCCATTAGCCACAGAAAGCTGGGAGGGCTCTAATGTGTGTGTCTCAAGGTACTGATGTGCTCATGGGCATTTTCAGAGGATTACATTTGCGGGTGTTGGCTGTGGGAGATGCGAAATAAAATGTCTTTAAGAGCAAGCCTGTTGGCCTGTAGGCATCTGAGCTGGAACCTGGAGTAAGTGGCTCATCTTTTAGAGGTGCTGGGAATCAGGGTCTGACAGGCACTCCACATAGGAGGAGGGCGATTGGAAGTGGAGTGGAGGAGAAAGCAATAGGTTCTGTTCCCCGAGTGCTGAGGAAGTAGGTTCTTGGGGAGCGTGTGAGAGTGGGGGGAGGTGCTCCATCCAGGTGCACTGGATGCCCAGGCTGTCAGGTGGGGGACCTGGTGCTCCTGGGCCAGGGTGAAGCTTCCCTCGTTGATCTTGCCTGGTCACCCTAGTAGAATTGAGACTCTCAGGCCCAAAAGGGCCAGGAAAGGCCTTCTGGTTCATCTGATGCTGGAATCCGCTTCTCATCAGACAGTCCCTCCTGGATTCCCTGGGGACTGGGTGCCCCTGCCGCCACGACTCACACCTGCTCCACCCTCAGAAGCAAACGCACTGTTCCTCTGAGACCCTGCTTGTAGCCCAGCCCCTCCCCGCTCCCACGCTTGACCAGGTTTCTCTTCTGAAGTAATCACTGGCATTTGCTTTGGGCCAGGCCCCAGGGATGCCGGGTGACGGGCGTTCCTTCCCCATCCGTCCTGTTCCTTCCCCGGGGAGCAGCCGTAGGGAGGAGAGTGAGCACCGACTTCCCTTTTGTGTTGGAGACACAGCTGGGTCCACCTTGGCTCTCAGCCTCACAGTGGGATCTGAGCCTCAGTTTCCTCTTTGGCAAAGATCACAGGAGGTATTGACCACACGTGCCCAGCCTCATGCTGGCATGTGGAAGACATTTGGTAAATAGCTGTTGTCCTCTCCCCTTCTCTGGCCTCTTTCCTGTCTGGTGCACATCACCCTCCCCTAAGGGTGCCTCCACCTAAGGGTGCCTCCACCTAAGCGTCCCCAGCTCAGAGCCCGCCCTTCAGTGTGCACTTTGGTTACCCAGAGTCCAGTCCCACCCTCCTAGCCTGAGATTTCCGATCCCCTGTGTGGTCTGCCTTAGTCTTTCCCCTCAAAGCCAAGCTTTTCCTGGTGAATCGTGGTATGTTCCCAGCTTTTCCTCACCTGGCACTCCTGGGCCCAATGCTCTGTCCTTTGCCCATTCCACTCCCAGCTATCCAGCTTCTGGGCTGCCTCTTCCACGAACGACCAGTATGATAGCAGGTGCTCTGTCCTAGGACACCCACAGCACTCAATAGCTGGCTTGGGGTCTGGTAAGGCCCATCACTGTGCTGGGTATTTGGCCAAGTCAGTTCCCCACCAGGACCTCAGTTTCTTCAACTGTAAACAGACCCAGGTGATCTCTAAGGCCCTCTGTAGCTGTAAGATACTATGATCTGTGTTGGGGAGTCCTCAGGGGGCTGTAAGAGAGCTGGGAGAAGGCACAGCTCAAGGGGTCCAGGCCTTTCGTGTGAAAGTGTGACTGCTCCTTCACCTAGCCACGGAGGCTTAGGGATTGTGGCCTTGGCACAGACACACAGGCACAGCCTCTAGGGAGCATTCTGTGCCTACAGAAAGCAGAGAGCATTTTTTATTTTTGAGCCAGGTTAAATTCTCACTCAAAAACACAAAAAAATGTTTTCCAAGAAAGGAAAAACTGCTTAAAGGAAGCGTGTGCAAAGTCTCCTACAAATATCTCCATATGTAAAAATACCCTCAGAGAGACTTACTGTAATCAATGTCAAATATGAAAGAAATGGTGATGCTATTTTACTTATTTAGGCGCTAAAAGAAGAAATCAAAGGAATGCACGGATTGCGGATATTTACCTCTATCCCCAAACACTGACCACGCCCTGGCTGAACAGATGCTGCTGCTTAAACCTTGGAGGAACTTGACCAGTCTTTCCCAGGCATTTGCCAAAAAATGTATCTATTTTGTTCATAGACATTTCCATATTATAATTAAAGAAGAATATGTTATCTATTTAGATGTGAATTAAAGACAACAGACAACTTAGGCGTTTGAAGAGTCATTAGTAATATTCTTCTAGTTCCTTCAATGGTCTCATCTTTGGACAGTTCTGTCCTGCTGCTGTAGGGGCAGAAGAGAGTGTAGGCTACTTTTGTCTTGTCAGGAGACGTTCTTATTTTTCTTCTATGAAACTGCTCAGGCCCCTTAATCTTACCAAAAAGAAAAGAAAAGGTCCTTTGGTTTTGCTGTTCCCCTAGTTTAACCATTCTCTTTCCCTTCCCCTCCAAACTTCTTACAAGAATGATCTTGGACCCTCGGTTTCTTACTCCCTGAAGGGGCCTCTGAGGATTTGGGGCTGCCTGGATAAGGATCTTTTTCCTTTGTGTAAAGATTCCCCCACCCTTTGCATCTTGGTGGGAAGTGAAGCCCGCCTCCACCAACAGAAGCTGAAAAGGCCTGCTTTCCTAGCTCCCTTGCAAATAAGGCACAGGCAGATGGTGTAGATTCAGCCAATCAGACAGACCTGCCCTGACTTTGAATTGGGAGCAAGTGACACCAAGAAGCGAGGGCAATGGTGATTGATTCTGGCAACTGTGGCACCAGTGTCCGGTGTTCTGGGCCGTGTTACAAGCTGCTGTCTCGAGTCCATGGTGATGGGCACAGTGTCAGGGTCTGCACCGTGATTTGCTCTGGCCACAGAGCCTTCCAGTTCCTTCTCATTTTGAGAAGCTGGTTTACCAGTGTTCCCAGAAATTGTGTGATTGCCCCCATATCCTTCCCTTAAATTATTTTCTGCTCATATCAGCCTTGTCAATGTCTGTTGCTTGCAACTGAGAGCCCCAGTGGGTTCACGAGCAACGTGGGTACTGCCCTCCTACCCCAACTCCCCTACGCCACAGCTTTCTGAGAGATCCCAGGTCCCCTGTTGCTCTCAGCCCTCGGCATCCCAGTCACTGTCACGATGGCAGGTCGGTCATCCACTCCTTCCTGACTCCTCTGTTTTTTCTGGAACCGACCACCAGGGAAATCAATGGTCGCCATTGACCCTGAAGGTCCCTTATACCTCCCTAAGAAATACGAGTATATAGGTAAAACAGCATTGGGCCCCAGAGTCGTAGAGCAGCACAGATTTTAAATATTCTGTTCACACACCTCATCCCCATTTTTTGTCTTACAAATAGTTTATGTCTTCACAGTAGGGGGAAGGGATTGGTTCTGCCAAGGCAGAGCTGCCTTTTACATGGAATAGAGTCACTCAGTTGTATCAGAGCTGAGAAGACGGGATAAAACAGATCTCCTGAGGGCCCACGGCACCTCTGAAAGAGCTAAACACCCCAGAGCCCAGCCCTTTGGTAGCGTAGTGAGGAGACACCTAAGACGAGTCCCAGTGGCCAGGAGAAGGCGGTGGTCAGGGAGAACAGAGACCACAGAATTAGGTGCATGGCGATTACTTGTGTGGAGCCTAATTGTCCTCTCTTGAAGGTGGACTGGACAGAGTGATCTGCTTCTAAAGAAAAGAATAAAGTGGAAGTGGACTGGCTGAGTGGCTCAGTTGGTTAAGAGCATGAGCTCTGAGCAACAGGGTCCGTGGTTCAATTCCCACATGGGCCAGTGAGCTGCGCCTGAGCTGAGCTGTTGCTGAGCTGCCAACAGGTGACAGGATGGCTCAGCTGGTGAGAGCACGTGCTCCTAACAAGGTTGCCAGTTCAACTCCCGCATGGGATGGTGGGCTAGCCCACCCAAAACTAAGATTGAACACGGCACCTTGAGCTGAGCGGCTGTGAGCTGCCAACGGGCGGCTGGATGGCGAATGGACTTGGAGTTGAGCTAGCTGCATCCTTCACAACTAAGACTGAAGGACAACAACTTGGCTGTTCCCCTTCCCCAATTCCCCAACACTGTTCCCCTTCCCCAATTCCTCTAATAAAATCTTAAGAAAAGAAAAGAATAAAGTGGAAGTGAAATGTGCAGCTTCAGAGACGAGGTCATAAAAGGCACTGTGGCTTCCTCCTTGCTCTCTCGTTTGGATTGCTCCCTCTGGGGGAAGGTGGCGCCATGTTGTGAGGACACCAGCAGCTTGTGGAGAGGAACTGTGTGTGTGAGGAACTGAGGTCTCTTACCAACAGCCAATGAAACAGGCCTGCCAACAGCCAGCAGGGATCTGGGCCTTGTGCCAAGACAAGAGCTATGTGGGTGGGCTGTCTTGGAAGTGGATCCTTCCAAGTCACAGTCACAGTCAAGCCTATAGAAAACGGTAGCCCCAGCTGACAGCTTGACTGCAATCTAACCAGAACCATCTAGCCAAGCCACTCCTCAATTTCTGACCAAAAGATAAATGTTTGCTGTTTTAAGTCCCCAAGCTTTTGGGCAAATTTTTATACAGTGATAGGTAACTGATACACTTGTGCATTGCTGGGAGGGCTCTGGGGTCTTTTACATATTGAAGTAAGGGTTGAAGAGCCAAGCTGCAGAAAAGACATGGGTACAGGTAAATGTCAGGGACACCAATGCCACCAGGTCTCTGCATCTCTTGTCTGCTTCTCTCTGCAGATCAACATTCTTCTCTCTTATCACTCTGGATTGGCTTCCACCTTACAGCAGGGATTGGATTGCCAGTAGCTCTTAGTTTTTATATCTGAATGTCCAGGCCACAAGAAAAGCAGACTTTCCTTCCAAGGTCTGGTTCAGAATGCCAGGGAAGGCCTCTGATCAGCCCCTCGTGAATCAGGAGCCACCCTGGACTAAACGACTGTCATGTCTACGACAGCCTGTCTCTGGACCCTGGTTTGGAGTGGAGGGAGGAGCAATGCCAAAAGAAGTGGGTTCTGTTCTCCAAAGATGAGGCTGGAACAAAGCAACAGGTGTTCTCGCCTGGAGGAAAAGGTGACGTGGCCTAGCAGGCCTCCTAGACGTCCGGGGACTCTTCCTTCTGCTTCACCCCACCCCTACCCCAGGGGACTCTTCGGGCCCAGTGAAATGTGTCACTCCTACTACCATTTATGTACATCTGCGCCCAAATCTGGCAACAAGAACTTTTTAAAGTACCCCCCACCCAGTTGTTCTTCCCCCCAAATTAAAAGGAAAGTTGGGAGAGGAATCCCAGGGTTTTTTTTTTAGTTGATTAAAAAAGAAGAAATTGTTAGTGGCCAGAGTATAACATTGCATCTGATACAGCCAACTTCTAGCTTTTTGATTAAGTGCTACTTGTGGAAACTGCTGAATTATGATGAAAGATTATAGGTTTTCTGAGCTAAATGTCTTTTTAAAAACAGTGTACAGCTTTCCAGTGGAAAATCCAGAGTCCTGAGGTAGGTGCTTGCTGACTAGGCAAGTCAACCTGAGGGGAACTGCTCTGTCCACAGCCCTCCCCCGCCCCAGGCCCATTTTGTTCCATGGCTTCCTGTAGGGCCCTGTCACCCCTGACTAGACCACCTAACTAGCAGTCATGGAGCAGACTGGCCTGTAACCTGGGAGGGGACCTGGGGCCACAAAACCCCACCCAGACACTCCCAGTGCAAAGAGTCAATAGATCCAATTCCCTTTCTTGGGACTCCAAACTGGAAAGGCTGAGCAAATGACCCTGGGACAGCCAGGCCGCAGACCCGACTAATGGCTGGTGGAAAGCTCGGCTCAAACAAATCTGGGCATTCAAATCGGGGAAATTTGGAGACAGTGGATCAGGTAAGAAGTGGAAGTTGAAAAAGACCGCTTGGGAGATGTCATGAGGGGTATTGGCAAGTCTGAATTAAGAGGAAGCGTACACTGTAATAAAGAAGGTAGAGTGATTCTCAATCTGGCTGTAAATGAGAACTACTTGGGGTGTTTACCCCTACCTGAGTCCCTCCCGGGTCTAAAGGGCCGGCTGGGGGGTGGGGCGGGGCGGGGAGAGTGGACACGCAGAGACCACGTAGTCAAATTAAAGTTGGACTCGACAGGAACAGCTGGAACTCCTTAGAGACCCCAGAGTCAGCCCCTCCCCAACCCCCCCACACCCTTCCACACCCCCACACACACATTGTGAGGCCTGCCCAGCCCACCCTTGTCCCTCCAGAGAGCTGCTACGCATGCGTCAGTTTGCCGGCTCACCTCCATCCACCACCTGTTTGGGGGAGCAAGCCCCTAAATCCATAGGATAAAAGGCGGGAGAGCACCAGTGCCACCTGAGCCCGATGCAAGCCACCGACCTGCTATACTGGAAGGTAAACAAGCCAGGCCGATACCCGCTGCGATGGTCTCCCCGCGGGAGCACCTGTCGGTCCCGGCGCTGCCCTTCGCTTCCTTGAGGCCACTGTCGGCATCTATCCAAACTGCATTGCTTGAGTCAACAGAGCTGACTTTCTTACGTGCATCCTAAAGAACCCCATGCCACACGGCACACATCTCACAACTCCTCTACTGGGACCCGCTGGAGGGCGTCTCAACTCCGGGCTGAATGAGCCCGACTTGACATCTTTCATATTTGCATTTCCTCTAATAACGCTGATAGGGTTAAGTCTATCGTTAGGCACCTTATTTCAGAATATTGATTTCATAGGTGGAACGATACCCTGTCAGTGTGACTTTAAAAGAATATTTATGCACTTTATTTGAGAAAAATATATTTATTAGAGAGGCAGATAAGAAGGCATAACCAAAAGATGCCAGACATATTCTTTTCTTTTAGAATAAGAATAAAAAGAAACGGTCATGTTGACCTTTGTTCAAACACAATTTATTCAGAACCCAAGTGTCTATAATCTCATGTGTAGCATCCAGCCCGCCGGTCCCCCGCAGTTATAGAAACAAAAGTTGGTTAGGGAGCAGAATAACCAGCTACACAGATAGGTAACAGAGTAAAAAGTTAAAACAACTGCAGTTCAAATAATAACTTTAGTTTTTATTTATAAACTATTTTTAGAGCAGCTTATGTAACTTCTTATAATTGTTTTTGGAACAGTTTAAGATTTACAGAAAAATTGAGAAGCTAGTACAGAGTACCTCTACAACGCACACCCAGTTTCCCCCTTTAACAGTTTACACTGCTATGGTATTTTGTTACAATTAATGAATCAACACTGATACACTATTACAAATTAAAGCCCATAGTTTACTCAGAGTTCCTTAGTTTTTTCCCTAATGTCTTTTCTCAGGCCTTCTTTCCTACACAACACCATATTACATTTAGTTGTCATGGTTCCTTAGGCTCTTCTTGGTCATGACTTCTCAGACTTTCCTTGTTTTCAATGACCCTTTAGTTTTTAAATAGCAGTACATAGAAATATATCCTGTGGGGGTATTCTGGGTGTGTTTGACAGAAAGCAGTTTTAAAAACAAAAACAATATCACAAAAGAAGTTAACAATCCAGTTGGTCAATTGAAAGATATGCTATTCTAAACATTTTGACAAACATTAAATTATTACATCTTAGACACCACACAGAAAAAGTACACTGGTGTTATTAAAAATAAAACTGCCCTGAGTTATGGACACCTCCTCAGGAAGTAGCAGCCTTGCCCAGTGGGTTTTAAGGCGGGTGTTGCCTGGGGTGAGGTTTGGTAGATTTATAAACAAGGCGAGGGAGGGAAGGCTTCTACACATGCATTATTAACCTGTAAGTGTGTTACAATTAACCTGAAAAAATGAAGAAAACTTTATAAATAAGCTGAGATTTTCCTTCTTTTATTTAGCAGAGAACTGTTGGAAGAAAACGAAGAATACTTTGGGTGGAGATGGAAATTCCTGGTGCTTTGGAAATTGTTTCAATACTTTTTTCTAATACTTCAGGCATTGACCAGAGGAACTGAAACTACAAAATATCTTGAACTGTTTAGTCAATGTCCCACATTTTCATCTGTTCTCAGTGCTGAGGCATACAACTTAAAATAATGATCATGAATCGATACACAAAAGCTTGCTCTATACAAACCAGTTAAGCTCTTTTCTGCATCAAATTTGCCCAATTCTAAAGAAAAAAAAAAACTTCAAAGAACAGGATGTTTTTCAAGGCAGGCTTTTTAGGAGCTAATGCTGACTTGCTGTGTTCTAGGCTTTTTCGGTGTTTCTTTGCTCTCTTTCTGGCAGTTAACAGTTTGGAAATGAGCTCAGCATCTGATATAGGAAGGTCAGAGTTTAATATCTTCAGTCTCTCATTCATTTGGTTAAATGCCGAAAGCTGATTATTCACTAGGGCTGAAGTGGGAGGAAGCATTCATGGCTCACTAAAACAAACCCCATGGTTTAAAGGTCAGCTGGTTTTCTTGCTACAATACTTAAAAAGGAGAACTAAAATCTCCGAAGAGGCCTGGATCAAGGTAAGTGCCTTTATCAATATCACGTCAGTGAAGGCCTAATAATTCAAAAGAAATTTTGATCACAACATTTAAAATATTACACAGTTGTAAGTCAGGCTGTCATTAAGTTCACTACATTTCACTTAGGTAGCCCTGGTAAAATGTAAACCAACTCACTGCTGGAACCTTGAAACGCCGCCATCCCGAGCAGCAAGCATGAGTCCTTCCCGCCATTTTCTGATCCTCTAATTTCAGCTGATGAAATGAGCCCATAGTGTAGAGGCAAGAAGCTAATTTTCCTATCTAAAATTAGAAAGGACATGAATAAATGTTTTTTCAAAGCAAATTAAATGAAAAAAAAAAGGAAAGTCTCAACTTGACACCTTCCTTCTGACCTATTTATAGCTGGTTCTCTGTGATCTCTGCATAGCTCTCATTACTGGGCGTGATTAAACACTGGGTTTGGTGGCTGTCTATTCATGTAGCCATATTTCTTTCAAGATGGTGAGAAACTTATTTTATTCTGATCAAACTTAATCATATTAGTTTATAAAGTGAGCCTTTACATTTATTGCTTTAAAAAAAATCCAGCAAGCTCAAATTTTAGGTCTTAAAAATGCCAATGGTTTAAAAATCTACCCTTTGAAAAGCAATATGCTGGGTTTTGTGTCTCTGTGTGACTGTAGTTACTGCTACATGCATTCTAGTTATAGCTCAGCCTAAGGAAGTATGAGCTAAATACAGCTCCTCTTGCCACAAAACCTCCAGCTGATACAGAACCAAGATGATTGAGAAATAGACATACACTGTTGCATTATGGGTGTGTCTAAATGGCATTAAAACATTTGATCTGCTGTGTCAATTTGGTGGAGAGATCAATTGGTATCATATGTAATAATCAACAGGTTAATTGACCAAACTTTTCCAGCTTTCAATTGGATATGTGGGATCAAAAAGACATCATAGGGGGCCGGCCGAGTGGCTCAGTTGGTTAAGAGCTCGCTCAAGAGCTTGAGCTCTGAGCAACAGTGGTTCGAATCCAGCCCAAGCTGAGCAGCCGCTGAGCTGCCAACAGGTAGCAGGATGGCTCAGCTAAAGAAAAAAAAAAAAAAGACATGATAGGATAATCATGATAAACTACCCATGATCTTAACCACATTTAAGGAAAAATACAAATGTTTAGTATAAGTATTTTCTTATTTACTTCTTTACTCAAGAGAGGTAAGCTTTTATTTTGTTCATGATTTCCTCTAAGTGAATAATGGTAAAAGTTTAACAAACTAGCATAATTCAATTTATTAAGTTACAAATGTAACATTCTAAAGTATTTCAATTTATGGCAGACACTATATATACATAAGAGAGCTGAAGTCTTCTGTACCCCCATTATGCTATATTTTTTATTCAGAAATAATGGCGAGAAGGTAGAATCCGTTTTTTTTTCTGTTCTTTATAGATGCTGCCAAAAGAAGAAATGTTTATCAGATTTCAAATGATACAGCTGTAAATTGGTAGTTGGCAGCTTTTGATGTAAAACTTCATCTTAGCAAGAGGAACATGATTAGAGTCAAAACCAGCAAAGGAAAATTCAGGTGTGTGATGCCAACATCCACTATGTGACTATATGAAGATATGTGCTGTGGTGCCATCCACCCATCCAGTCTTTTTGAAGAACTGTCTGTAACACTCAGAGTTGTGGGAAGAAACAACTCCAGTTCTGTTTTTAAAGGGATATTAAATATACATCTTAGCGCCACTGGTATTTTTGTCCAAACAAATTTTGACAAATAATGTAGGAATGTAACCCTTTTCATCTTCATTTCTCCAAATGCAGAGTCACCTTTGTTTTCCTCTATAACATACAATGTTTCTGCTTTAACTGCTGAAGTGATTCCTTTATTCTGACCTTCAAATACGTAGAGACCCTTACAAGTCCCTATGGTGGAAAGAGGCTTCTTGTTATCAGATTCATTATTAAAATCTGTGCCCAGATCTTCACCTCATTCTCCTGACTTTGCTCCTCTACGTAACAGCCAGCTGTGCCCTCCCAATCTGTGTGTAGTTATTTGGGGTTTGGGGTTTCTTTACATTCCACTCTGTCGTTAGGCCTATTCTCTAGGTGCTGGGAGGCTGCCTTCAACCTCCGCCAGCCAGACTTCAAATTTCTGGGCCTCCGGTCACAGTTCTTTTATATTTTTGCCTGACTTTTGTTATCTGTCATCCAAACTAGCTGGGTCTCCCATCTGAGGATTCTTGAGACAGTCAAGTCATTCTTCATCTTTGGTATGCCATCTCTTTCCCTCACCTCCATTTGGATTTCTTTATTTAATTCATTGACTTTGTATCTTTTTTCTTCTTTGTTGAGGTGGAAGATTGCTGAAATCCTCTGGTGTGGTATGCCTACACTTTTGTCTTTTGAAGCAGTGAATTTGGGGTTTGGCGATCATGAACTCACCAAAGTAAATGATTCCCTCTTCTATTTGGGAGTCCTATATATTTTTATGAACAGACATAACTTTCCTTTGGATTTGCTACCAGGTTTGACCTCCGGCTTGCCTTCTCTGGAATTTGAAAGACGATTATCATCCCTGGTACATTTCACTGGCTGACATGCAATCTCAGATGTTTCCAGGAGGCTCAAACTCTGACTTCAAAGTTTCTATTACCAGCAGCGGCATTCTTCTGATCGTTGATTCAGCTGCCTTTACAATTCCATCCAAGCCTTCCCACAGATTGCTATTTGCCTGTTGATCAGCCCCTGCACGTCTCCATTGATTCTCCAATTCTCACTGTCCTCCTTTCCTCCATCTCTTGTATTTTCTAAAAGATTTTGGAAATATGCGGATGGTAGTATTCATGCAGCTCATGGATGCATTTCTGGAAGAACTGAGGAGTAATCCACTTTGCTGTCCTCTGCCAAATGGTGAAGCTTTTGAGCTTGTTGGTGTGCCCTTCCAACATCTACTTTTTACAACATCCATGTCGGTGTCATTTTCTCAAAATATTGCCGTGCTCTGTCTTTTTTTTTTTTTGCCATCTCACTCAAGTCTTCCTTTACTTGATTTAAGTAAGGTGCTTCTGGAAAGTATCTATAGATGATCGTACCTTCTGTGCCCCATGAAAGGGCCATTCCCACTCCGGCACACTAACTCCAAAGTGACCTGTGAGGGCAAGTTCTCGAAGATAAGATCATGCTGCCCAGTGAGATTGCTCATTTTGCTCACAAGATGAAAAGGAAAGCTTTACATGATGTATTCCTGTATTCTTCCTCCTTCAGTTTTTTTTTAAGTTGGCATTTCTTCAAAAGATTCCTAAGTAGTTTCGCATAGTTAAATTCAATCTCTGTGCTTTTCCTGACAAATGTGAAGTATTTCTCAACAATGCCAATTTCCCATTGCGCGTGTTCTTCTAAATCAAACAAAATCGCTGGGCTTGGTGCCCCAGTCCGGATGCAGGGGGCCAGAGGGGGTGCCCCGTGAGGCGGGCGCGCCGCCCAACGGTCCCCTCCCCGGCCGCCTCCTCCACCTGGGTGTCTTCAGCGGTCCCTCCTCCGTGTCGCTCCTCAGTAAAACCGCACGAGGAACCGCCACCCCACCCCACCCCGCGCCCTGTGTGTTTTAATTTGTAAATGACCAGGATATTTGCCCAAGTCCTAAAGCGCACAGTTGCGCGTTCGTCCAGGGGAGGCGCGCATACGCCCGGAGGGCACACACGGAGGGGCAGGGACACCGCCTGCCAATGCCCCGGAAGCTCGCCACTGCGGCCCAGGCCCTGGCAGAGATCCGCCGCCGACAGGCAGCCCCCTGCCTCTGCGGAGGCCGCCCACCAGGCCCAGGGTTGGACAGCCCCCGGGAGGAGCCTGGATCCAGGCCCCAGCGCTGGAGCGACCCTGGGAAGAAGTCCAACCCGTCCCGGGGGTGCAGCTCTTCGGGGTTGCAGCAACCTGGGGAGGAACCTGGAGGTCCAAGAGGCCCCCTCATGAGAAAAAAGGTGGCCCATGGACTGACCCAGAGCGCTTGTGGTAACAGGACCCCTGGACCACTAGTGGTTCTTCCCCTGCACCTCAAGCCTGACTTCACTCTGCCTCCTCATTCCTTTCTCTCTTGGCCACCCCTAAACTAAACTGTATCCTCCCAACCTCCTTGCCCTCTTTCTGGTAGAAGTGGACCAAACTTCTGGTAGAAGTGGGCTATATGGCAAAATAAATGCTAAGTCAAAGCTCAGCATGAAATGGAATGCCATCATCAGAGAATTTTCTTCAGGAATAATTAACTTCAATTATCTGAAATTTTATGTTTAAAATTTTAACTAAAATTTTAGATTTATAAAGTATGGTGTAGACAATGTTTCAGAATCGAGAGCTGTAGATTGCTCCTTCGGTCCCTATGCTACACATTTGCCATATGAAACAAGGTTCATGGTCACAGGTACATTTATTGATCTCATTAACCTTAATTCGGGAAGGAGATTTTTCAGTAAAATTTTCTAGAAGAAACTTTGTTCATAGGATTCACAGCTTGAATAGAAGTAAAAACAAAACACTTTGTTTTTACTAAAAAACAGTTGGCATGCTATAGTTATCTTTTGTTTAAAATTTTAGCTTCCTCAAAAAGCTAGAATAAAGAACAAAAAGCTAACCAAAAGAAAGTTCAAGGAAGGAAATAATAAGCATGAAAGTATAAATTAGGTAGGAAACAAAAGATAGTAGTGATAATAAATTAAAATGATAGTTCTTTGGAAAAAATTAACAACAAACCAATAACTAAGCTAATATAGAAAAAAAGAGAATAAAGCGCAAAAATTCAAAATAGGAAGTGGCATAGGGAAATAACCATTGGAACAAAAGAAATTTAAAAATATGACAATTTTTGTACAACTTAATGAAATAAATTTCAAAACACAGATTAAAATGAATAATTTTACAAGATAGTTTACCAAAATTGACCCCTGTAGAGATAGAAAGCATTAACATTAACAGACCAATTTCCATAAAAATAATAAACATATTAAATAAATACACCTTATATAGGGGAAGTCTATCAAACCTTTAAATGTCAGATAATCCCAATACTGCATAAATTGTTTCAGAGACTAAAAAAGGAAGGAAAACTGCCAAATCTTTTTGTAAAGCAAATGCAAAATTAATATATAAATCTAATGTAGCTAGCACAAAAATGAAAACTGTAATCAATCTCACTTAAGAACTAAATAAAACATTGCACTCTTAACTCCATAGCCCGTTAAGGAATTAAATCTTAATGACCTAGCTAGTTGTGGGGGAAATAAAAAAAAAAACAAAAACCAGAAATGGTTATATTTGGAAATCCATTAGTATAATTCAACATATTCTCCAAATATGCTGAAAAGGCTTTTTTTTTGGGTAAGATTTTATTGGGGAATTGGGGAAGGGAACAGTTGGGGAATTGGGAAAGGAACATTGTGTTTTTCCAGAACCCATCAGCTTCAAGTCAAGTTGTTGTTCTTCAATCTTAGTTGTGGAGGGCACCAGCTCAGCTCCAAGTCTAGTTGCCGCTTTCAATCTAGTCGGGGGTGGTGGGGCGCAGCCCACCATCCCATGTGGGAGTCAAACTGGCAACCTTGTTGTTAAGAGCACATGCTCTCACCAGCTGAGCCATCCTTCCACCGGTTGGCAGCTTAGCGGCCGCTCAGCTTCGGCACAGCTCACTGGTCCACGTGGGAATCGAACTGGCAACCCTGTTGCTCAGAGCTCATGCTCTAACCAACTGAGCCACCAGGTCAGCCCTGAAAAGGCTTTTAAACAAAATTCAATACCTATTCCTGATACCCAATCAAAACACCCAATAAAATAGTAATTTGTGGATTTTTTTATACATGATGATATATATGCATAAGTAAGTTCTAAATTCACATCTAACTTAATGGGGATCAGGAACAAGGCAAGGATGCCCGTAATTTATACTATTTAGCATTGTATTGGCATTATTAGCCAATACAATTAGGAAAAGAATTAGAGCATAAGAATTGGAAAAGAAGAGGTAAAACTATCTCTATATGCAGATGATATGGCATATCTGGAAATTCCAAAACAATCTACTTTAAAGCTAACTCAAACAATAAAAAAATTCAGTAAATTAGCAATATACAAAATTAACATACACAAATCAATACCCTTCATATCTAAAAATAATAACCAATTAGAAGATAAAATGAAAGTGAAAGCTCCATTTACAATGCAACATAAAAAGATAATATACTTAGAAATAAACATAATAAATGTGCAAATCCTATATGAGGAAAACTTTAAAGCATCCCAAAAGATAGAGATGCAGACTTAGACACATGGGAAATGTAAACTTGTTCTTGGATAGAAGAACTCAACAGCATAAAAATGTCAGTTCTAAGTTACTTTCTAAGTTTAATGCAAGTGAAAAAAAAATATTAACAAGTATTTTTTTTTCTGGCACTAGACAAGTGCACTCTAAAGTTCATATAGAAAAATAAACATGCAAGAATAGCCAGGAAACTTTTGAAAAAGAAAAGCAATGAAGGGACACTAGTCCTATTAGGTGTTAAACTATACTATAAATATTAATATTAAATGCCAATATTAAAATATACTATAAATATAAATATACTATACTATTAAGACAGTGATACTGGCACATGAATAGATTGACCAGAAGAACAGGATAGAAAGACCAGAGTGTGGAAATTTAGTATATAACAAGGTGGCATCTCAAATTACTGAGGAAAAAAAATAGACATTTTTTGTTAATGGTATTGACACAACTAGAGAACTATTTGGGCAAAGGTAAAATTGGATTCATTTCTTACACCAAATATGCAAATGGCCCAGAGATCTAAATGTTAAAAATGTAATCACACAAGTAGTAGAAGAAAGAATATATAAAGAATTTATACAACTCAACAATGAAGACAAGTATCTCAATTTAAAAATAGGCAAAAGATGTAAATAGATATTTCTCCAAAGAAATATACAAATGACCAAAAAGCACATGAAAAGTTTCTCATCAAGATTAGCCATTAAAAAAATGAGTATCAAAACTATAACGAGATAGCACTTCATACTCACTAGGATTGCTAGAATGAAAACATGAACAATAGCAAGGTTGGAGAAAATGTGGAGAAATCAGAACCCTCATATATGCTGGTGGGGCAACTGCTTTGGAGAACAGTCTGACAGTCCCTCAGAAGATTAAACAGAGTTATGATAGGACCCAGCAATTCCACTTCTAGGTATCAACTTAAGAGAAGTGCAAACATATTAATAGGTCTGCACACAAACTTGCACATGAATGTTCATAGGTTTGCTTATAACAGTCCCAAAGTGGAAGCACTGTATGTACATACAATGAAATATTATTCAGTCTTACAAAGGAGTGAAATTGTGACACTTTCTACAACATGGATGGACCTTGAAGACATTACATTAAGTGAATCAAGCCAGACACAGAAGGACAAATGTTGTATGATTCCACTTATATGAGGAACCTAGGTAATCAAATTCATAGAGACAGAAAGAAGGAAGGTGGTTGCCAGGGACTGGGAGAGGGGAGAATGGGGAGTTAGTGTATAGTGGGTTGAGTTTTTGTTGAGGATGATAAAAAAGTTCTAGAGATGGATGGTGGCGATTGCACAATGTGAATGTACTTAATGCCACTGCATTGTAAATTTGTAAATAGTTAAAATAGTAAATTTTAATGTGATGCACATTTACATTAAAAAAATAAATTTATTAAAAAATTGCTAAGTAAATAATGCCAAGGGACAAACCCATTTTAAACCAAACAATAGTAACAGTAACAACAACAACAAAAATCATGCAGATGAGTCTGCATGTCAGAGCCTGACTCGTAATTAATTTGCATGAAGAATATAATGTTTATTAAAAGTAATTTAAAAATATGCTAATCTGAAGGATATGTATTGTTAAAATGGTAACCACAACCATTGTTAGAATTTAGACCAACAAAATTGTCTTCTCCGGGAAGCAGTCTTTAAACACATCTCTAAGAAAGGAGGCTGGGCCTCAAAATTCCCAGCTGCTGTCTGGCTTACTGTTTCTCCCCAGCACTTCTCACTGCTGACCTAGAGCGATATTGTGAAAACACAGATCCTATCAGGCCACTCCTCTTCCCTTTTCATTACCCCTCTCGCCCCATTTTCGATTGATAGCCCTTCTCCTTCACCTGGGCTGGGAGCTTCTGCTCAGGCTTCCAGCTCTGTCTACAAGACACACGCTTCCCTCCCTTTCTCAAAACACACATTAATGCAATTAAAAAGTCTTCATCCCAGTGATAAAAAGAAATGAACTATCAAGCTACGAAAACACACGAAGTGACCTTAAATGAACATTTCTAAGTGAAAGAAGTCAATCTGAAAAGGCTACAAACTGTGATTCCAACTATATGACATTCTGAAAAAGGCAAAACTATGGAGACAGTGAGAAAACATCAGTGATTGCCAGGAGTTAGAAGGGAGGGAGGGATGAATAGGTAGAGCACAGAGGATTCTTAGGGCAGTGAAACTATCTTGCATGATACTGTAATGGTGGGAACATGTCATTACACATTTGTTAAAACCCGTAGGATGTACAGTACAAAGAGCGACCCCCAATGGAAACTATGGACATTAGTTTATAATTTTTTATCAACATTGGCTCATCAATCATAACAAATGTACCACACTAATGCAAGATGTTAATAATAAGGGATGATGAGGGCCGGCCGAGTGGCGCGTTGGTTAAGAGCTGGCTTAGGACACCAGAGGGCCCTGGTTTGGATCCCACATGTGAGGGCCAGTGACACTGCCCTCTACAGCTAAGATGCTGAACAACAGCTCAACCTGGAGCTGCACTGCCGTGGGTCGCCGGTGATGGCATAGGCTGCAGCCCCTGCTGCAGTGGGGTTGCCATGGGCTACCGTGTGTAGCCAGCAGCCAGCGTGAGCGG